>NC_057419.1:126479543-126573852 GCF_019320065.1 Cervus canadensis | reverse complement strand
TTGACATTGCAGGCAACTGCCTAGAAGGAACTCTGATTGCCAAGAGTACAGTGATTTGATTCTGCTAGGGGTTAGAGAGGCCATGTGCCTTTACATTGGAGGTAAGGCTCTCCTATGTTTGGTAGAAGGATGGGCTAAAGAAAACAATCTATTTGTAAGGGGGATCTTGCCAAAAAACATAAAGAATCATAGCAGAGAAGAACTCAGATTTTCTTTCTTCTTTCTTTCCTTTTTTTTTTTTTTCATTTTGTTCTACTCCCAGGAGGAATCTCTTCTCAGACAACCCATCTGTAAAATGTAATTTAAATAAATGGATCTGTCCTAAAGTTACATGAATTCCAAAGAAAATAAACCATCTGAAATTCTTATTCCTATAATTCAACATCTGTTGTTTTTCTTTTCACTTTTTCTCAAATACAGGAAAAATTTCACTCCTGGGCTGAATGGAACATTTCATACCAAATTTTTATAGAAAGATGTTTTAATACTTGAGTGATTGGACTATAAAATGAGAAATTCTAAATTAATTTGGGATGATGCTAAAATGTATCACTTCATTTCTCTCATCTTTTCTGGGAAAAAAGTTTTAATCACCTTGCCTTCAGTATTCCATAGTCCTCCTTCTTTAGCATTCCCAAAAATGTTTAGCTTGGCTACTGAAATGTGAGGTTAAATTTATGGGCCTTGCTTGATTGCTAATCTCCATTTGGAATGCAAATTTAAGTATGGATATGACAGCTGGGGCCAAGAGGTTAGGAGGGATGGCAGGAAAAAAAGGAGAGTGGAATATATTCTGGGTAAAATATATGATCTTTCAGAAAGATGATAGAAAATTGTCCCTCAAATTCCTACTGCATGTATTTTAATATGACATATTTGGTATTTTAAAAATATATTGTTTGGTATTGTAGCTACAATTGTGTATTTTGCTAATCTCTCTACCAGTCAACAAAGTCCAAGAAAAAGGGATCTCATACATTGTACCTACAACATTGTTCAGCACGAAAAAAGAAGTTCAGGAAATGTTCAATGAATACATAGAGAAGGAAGAAAGCAAAGAAGAAAATGAAAAAAAGGAGGCAGAAAGAGAAGGCAGAATGTAGGTAGGGAGGCTATGCAAGGAAATGGCAGCTATCCCCATATGGAAATAGAATGCTTTATATAATATGAATGTTCGCCAAATAAAAGCATAAATTGAAGATGTAAGATGAAATTATTTCACTTTCCTAGACTTTTTTTGGTCTCCCACTTCTGCCATTTTTGTCATTCAACAAACAGGCAAACATGTAATCAAAGAACACAATGAACAGATAGTGGCAAACTATCAATCCCTTTTAACATCAGTAACTTTGTGTTATGGAATTGCTTTTAATGTAATGATCATTAGCTTAAGTTGCACTTTCCCTCCTGTCTGCTTCAGCCCACACTGAACTCCTTCTACTTCGATAGTCTTTAAAACTTTATACTGTATAGTGATATAAAGCTTGCACTCCATTTTATGCCACTATGTTCAATCTAGCTAAATATATTGTAAACCTCCAGAGGGATTGGGTAAGACCGCATTCCTGAGTTTCTTCATATCGCCTAGCATGACACTTTGCTTTCAGTAGTTACTCAGTAGATAGGTTTGTTAATTAAAATAATATGGAATGGAACTTCTGGTTCTGCTAAAGTGAAGTACCCCTTTTCCTCCCATGTCCTCCATCTTTCTATTAAAAATTCTGATGTAGCACAATAAATATCACAGGGAGATCCTGAAAGGTGAAAAAGTGGATGGGCTGCTTAGTGGTATTGGGGTTTAAGGAATGATATGGTTGTTAGTTCTCTGGGTTTCCTTATTGGCTACCATATATTGAGGAAAAGGTGCCATAGAATCCTCCAACCTGGAACTGCCACCAGGCAGAGACAAAAAACGTTCCAAGAAACACCTGTTTCTCTTAGCAAAAGGACCAGAAAACATGGCCTGATAACAGAAAAGTTTTGGAATGCTCACAGTTCTCCAGCCAAATACCAACAGAAAACTCACACACTACTCCCCAGTGATTTCACCAGGGTTGAGTGGGTAGTCGTGATTTTCCACCCTATTCCCAACCCTGACAGAAGTAGGTAGCAGCCTTTTCATTCTCCAACCAGTGTAATTGCAGAAACAGCCATGGAGCTAAACTTCCATCTCCTGCCTGGCAGAAGATAGCAGTGCTCTAATTCCCAAGTCACATAAGTTTCAACAGAGTACAGCAGTGAGAAGAGCCTTCACTCCCAATAGGCAAAAAAAGACTAAATGAGGTAATGTGAAGTGGGATAACCACCGCTGTACTTCACCCCATCCTCTCTCATATCAGCAGGGCACAGAAGCAAGCTGAGCCTCTACTCCCAACTGGAATCAGTAAGACTAAACAAGAAAGGAGACATTAAGAGAGATCTCAACCCCCTCACCATTCCCATGTCAGCCAAGCCCAGGGAGGAACTGAGCCTCCATACCTACCAGATATCACCAAGGCACAATGAAGTGGTTCGAGGCAGGAGAGTTGAAACTCTGTCCCTACCTCCCCACCCCCATGTCACAACCCCCATTTTCAGCAAGGTCCCATGGGAAACTGAGCTTACACCTTCACTCTGAGGCAAGGACAGTGTAAATTGATGGTCCACTTTCCTAGGGTTTAGCGGGGAGCTGAGTTTCCACTTGTTTTCAATCCAGAAATGTGAATCAGTGATCTACTTTTCCCAAGGCGGTATTGCAGGGCCAAGTAGGAAACTGAACATATACATTCACTTGGCCCTCAGCTACACCTCTACAAAGTGACTGCCTGCTAAAAAGGATATAAAATCAAATAAATAAGATCGAGTGTCTCATAATATAATACACAAAATATCCAAGATACAATAAAAAATCACATGCAATACATCCCTTAACTCAGACTGGGCAATTGCCTGCTTCTCCCTGGAGTGGAGGGCTGAGGAAGAATTGGCAAAGATTCCCAGAATCTCTGACTGGGCTGACTGGTGAAGAATTTCTCCTCTGTGAGTCCAGGTGCAAAGTCTACTTAACTACTGTGCAGACATCAACACAGAGAATCAGGGAAGATAATCAGGCAAAGTTGTCCCCAAAAAAAAGGCTGTGGAAGGAGATGGGACATAGCATGGTACTGGGAAGGTTAGCTTTGGGTTAGGGAAGAGACAATGATCCCTCTACAGTTTGAAGAAAGCACAATAGAATATACAGGGTATAAAAAGTGGCATCCAGACCTCTGTTGGAAATTGAAACTCTTCCTTAATGAATATTTTTCTATGATAGGTCAGAGTTAAAGTCCTCTACTGAGAAGAGAAGGGATAGTCGATAGGAAGATGAAAGAAAGTGACAAAGGTTATAATAATTGTGTGGATTAACTAAAAGAGAAACTGATTAAACAAACATAAGGAGCTTGACGGGGCTTCCTACGTGGCGCTAGTGGTAAAGAATCTGCCTGTCAACACAGGAGACATAAGGGACTGCGGGTTTGATCCCTGGATGGGGAGGATCCCCTGGAGAAGGGCATGGCAACCCACTCCAGTATTCTTGCCTGGAGAATGCCACAGACAGAGGAACCTGGTGGGGTACAGTCCATAGTGTCACAAAGAGTCAGACACGACTGAAGCAACTTAGCACACATGCAGGAAGGAGATTGACAAGCATCTCTGATGTTTCAGCTATTATTGACAATAATATTTTACAGCATAACTAATCTAGACATTTGCATAGCCATCAACAAGAAAGCTTCAATGTAGGAGCAAAGAGAGCTATTTCTAAAACTGTTCCAAATTTAGTGATCTGTAATGTAGGAATGATAAAAAGGAAAAGATGATAAAGAACTAAGTGTGCAAGTCAGAAAATACTTCAGTGATTGACCATTGGACGCAGGCTGGGAAAGAGTATATACATTGAGTTCAGAGCTGATGAACTAGGAGAAAGTGGAAGAATAATTTGACAGAAAATCACAATAGTTTCAAAGAGCAGGTGTAATAGAAGAAAATGAGCTGGAAAAATAGAAGGTTGTGGTCAGTTAGGTAGGATCAGAAGTCTTAATGTAGCCATGGGAATGAAATCCAGTACATGTGAATGTTTGGAGAGTCAAGAGTGTATAAGTTATTTTATGGATTTTAAAGTCATCCAAGAAAATGAAAGAATTAATAATGGAAAAGGAAGTTGGTAAATGAGAAAGAATATTCATTAGATTGACAGATCATCATTATATTCTGGCAAACATTAATGTAGCTGTTATTAATACAGGGCTGTTCACACTCCAGTTCAGTTCAGTTCAGTTCAGTCACTCAGTCGTGTCCGACTTTGTGACCCCATGAATTGCAGCACACCAGGCCTCCCTGTCCATCACCAACTCCCGGAGCACACTACTTGACATATATTATGCTATATAATCCGCACAACCTCCCTTTTAGGAAGATATTATTGATACTTTACAGATGAGAAAACTGAGACACAGGGATATTAAGTAACTTGCCAAACTGCACTGTTAAAATAGGTAAAAGAACTGGGATTGAAGAATGGTTTGGTTCCAGAGTCCGTATTCTTTACTACTACACCATGGTATGTGGACATTGGATTAAGACAGAGGTGGAATAAATAGGTTACTAACAATATAAGACTTGAAGCCTGTGGGCCACGAGATTAATAGCATCTGTTTGAGAAGGCTGAAAGTAAAATTGTGTTCTTCGAAAAGATCTCTGTTTCAACGAAGGCAAGGAATTTGGATCAGAGAAGACTGTTTCCATTGGATACTCTCCATTCCCTTATATGCCAAGAGATTGTTTCTGCAAGTAGCTGTAACTCGGCATTAAGACTTTCCATGGCTAGGAACAAACATTTTGGGAAGCCAGATAATACACCCTGCCCACTAAAGATGCCCATGTCTTAATTCTCAGAACCTGTGAATGTAGTAGGTAACACAAAGAAGGAAAAATAAGACTAAATTTGAGGTGCGACGATTACCCTGGATTATCTGGGTAAGGTAACCACATAGGAGTTCTTATAAATGGAACAGTGAATCAGAAGAGAGAGAAACAAAGACATGGAGGCATGAAAAGTACTTAGCCCAACACTGATGGTTTTAAACGTGGAAAAAATGCACTCTTGGAGAAGACTGGACTGCAAGTAGATCCAACCAGTCCATCCTAGAGGAGATCAGTCCTGAATATTCATTGGAAGGACTGATGTTGAAGCTGAAACTCCAATACTTTGGCCACCTGATGCAAAGAACTGACTCATTTGAAAAGACCCTGATGCTGGAAAAGATTGAAGGCAGGAGGAGAAGGGGTATGAGGATGAGATGGTTGGATGGCATCACCAACTCAATGGACATGAGTTTGAGTAAACTCCAGGAGTTGGTAATGGACAGGGAGGCCTGGCATGCTGCAGTCCATGGGGTCACAAAGAGTCGGACATGACTGAACAACTGAACTGAAATGATTGAAAGTGCACTCTGAGGTATGGAAAACCTTTAGATCTGAATAATGAAAGCAGTGAAAGGAAATGTTCTCCGGAGCTCCAGAAGGAAATGCAGCCAAGCTAACATTTTGCTTTTAGCTCACTGAAACCCACTGTGGGCTTCTGAGCTATAGAATCGTAAGATGATTAATAACAACCACAATATAATAATAATAATAATAATAGCAATAATAAATTTGTATTGTTTTAAACTGCTAAACTGCTAAATTTGTGGTGATTGTTAAATTAGCCATGGAAAGCTAAAAGAGCCCGAAGCCAGTGGTGGACATTAATTGGAAGATGAACAGCCCAGCTTCCTCTCCCTTGAGTGGAACATCTCTGGGTTGTTCCCAGAGATCTCTAGAAAGACTAAGCACCAGTTACCCACACCCTGACCTGCTAATTAAAACAGTGTATTGACTTTCTTCTTTCTCCTGTTTCACATCTCTTCTCCTTTACTGTTACTTCCTGGGATCACTTCTCTAATAAACTACTGGCACACTAATCCATGAGACTACTTCTGGGGATCCCAAACTAGGACAGAGATTTCTTTAAAAATTCTATGAAATTCAAGAGGATTTAAGGGACCTTTTTTCTTATGAAGTGAGAATTTCCAATAGAATGCATCTGTAAGGAGGACTGCAGAGAGACAATGAGTCATAGTTCTAGGACATTCAGAATAATGTGAGTTTTGATCAAATTTTTCAGGCATATAGATAGTGCTTATTCATTTATTAAAACATAATTATTCAAATGGTATTAGTTTCTTAAGTATATTAATATAATTTTGTCTCATCTGTTAAACATCACTGAAAAGGTCATAATGTAATTTTCTTAAAAATAAATTTAGTTTTAATTAATCTATTCTTTTGAACTTTGCAAACTGTAATAGGAAGTGAATTGTGTTATTATTAATACTTCAATTAACTATCTTTCTAACTTCTATTTAATTATATAATCTTTAATTTAGGATAGTATCTTCAAGTTGAAAATATATAGACATCTTATATTTTAGTTGAAAAACAAAAGATTATGTTCATCCATTTTGTACCATGCAATTAGGCTTCTCAGGTGGGTCAGTGTTAAAGAATCTGGATGCCAATGTAGGAGACTCGGATTCAATCCCTGTGTTGGGAATATTCCCTGGAGAAGGAAATGGCAACAGACTCCAATATTCTTGCCTGGAAAATCCCATGGGCTGAGGGCTACAGTCCATGGGGTCACGAAGAGTCAGATATCAACTGAGCACACACACATGCACCATGCAGTTATTGTTTTTGATTTATATCAGCAATCACATTCTAATAAGTTCAATCAATAAGTTAATTTTACCACTCCACAAGCCATCTAAAAGCTTGGGTTTAAATATGAAAATCAAGTTACCTTATCTGTGTAGGGGAGCAAAATTTGCCACCCCAACATTTCTTTGGCATGTGCATTATTTTGAGCTGAAAACAATCAAGGTCCAGAAGATCTGGAAGAACCTTTGGCCTTCCCCCTAACTGCCTAAAAGAATGTTGAAAAATTTAGGCAAACTTTTCCCTTCTACAGAATTAACACAAAAGAGATTAGCTGTGTACAATAAAAGACAGTATTTAAATCTCTGGAATAAACTTTTTCTGTCTCAAAGAAAGTTGAAACTGACCTGAACTTCAAAGAATGTGTAAGATTTGAATGAGGAAGAAAAGGAAGAAGAAACAATGCATTTTAAGGGGTTAGTTTAGTTCTGCAGAGTACTAACTTCAGGGTGTGTGAAATAGAACTCAGAAAATGTTTGTAGGATGTGTATTACAAGGGGAGGCAGAATAGAGGGACATGGCTCAAAAATACTACCCAACTAAAAATTTTCCTGATGGTTCACACTATTTGCAGCTGCTTTACAACTATTTAAACTCTAGGTGTCTTCTTTTCTTTTCTTTTTTAATGTAGATCTGCGATCTGTATCATAATGTAACCAGCCCTACGATCTATCTTGGGATGATTTATGCTACCATCTTATTCTGGGATTATTTTTTAGCATAACTGGAAATAAAATTATAAAATTAGGGAAAATATATTATTAATGCCCTAATCTTTTCTTTCACCCACTTCGTCAATCCCCTTACTCCACCCTACATACCATAACCTCTTCCTGGTACTCTCATGTTGATGGTGGTGGTGGTGGTGGTGGTTTAATCACTAAGTCGTATCTGACCCTTGCAGCCCCACAGACTGTAGCCCTCCAGGCACCTCTGTCCATGGGATTTCCTAGGCAAGAATACTGGAGAGGGTTGCCATTTCCTTCTCCAACTTTCATGTTGCCCAACCCATATTTCATGTCAAATAAAACGTATTAAACCACTCACAACTAGGAATAATTATGGGCTTCCCTGGTGGCTCAGCTGGTAAAGAATCCGCCTGCAATGTGGGAGACCTGGGTTCCATCCCTGGGTTGGGAAGATGTCCTGTAAAAGGGAACGGCTAACCGCTCCAGTATTCTGACCTGGAAAATTCCGTGGACTGTATAGTACATGGGGTTGCAAAGAGTCGGATATGACTGAGTGACTTTCACTCACTCCTTTCATTTTTAGAAAGATTTTTATGTAAGTGACAGGATAACATTCAATACTGAATTGCTAGTGTGGATTTTTTTTTTTCTGCACTGCTAGGTGGAGACTATTTTGGGTGAATTGCATGAATCACACCATGTGTGTAATTAATTATTGACTCTATCTACCTTTGAGGAGAGCCCTGTTCATGCAAATTCAGAGTTGTGACTTGTTCCATCATGCAAATAACAAGATTTTTTCTCTTTTTTTAATCTCCTATGCTAATCTTAGAATATGAAATTTATCCATGGCTAAATTTTAATATTTTAATGTAAAAAATCATGAGACCTCAAATGTGGGCCTTTTTACCAATTTCTTTACTTGTACCAAAAGGCAAACACTCAGAGTGTCCTCAGGATTACCAGTTGTGCTTCTAAATAATCAGCTTATCTGTGTCTAGTTTTATGCAAATTTCTATTAACAAAAGAATTTGTGTTTGTGTATCCTGGTTTTGTGATGCTTAAACATGCAAATGAATTTTCTGTTTACATATAACAATTCCACTGATGCCTTTTAGAATTCAAAAGAAAAAAAAAATCACATAGCACACTCTACATGAAACTGGATCAAATATATAGAAAAGAGGGAACAAAGGCAAAACCAAGTGACCCTGCTAGAAGACAATAGCTGCCCTAAAATGAATTTCTGCTTCCTTAAGCAGATTAGAGCACAAATAAATGTTTATTATATAGAAATGATATGGAATGTATTTAGTTAAAAAGGCAGAATCCCCATGAGCCAGAATGACCAGAAGATTCTGAGTTTTTGACCTCTACTGCAAATCTATTTGACTCTTATCAGTAGGAATGCAGAAATTCTGGACTAAACTCTTTGGATGACATTTTACATTTTTATTAATTATTAAGTCATAACTAAAAAGTAAATACTACTACAAGGCTAATTATGAAATTTTCTACCAATATTGTCTATTGGAATGGTTAGATGACATTTGGGGTATAAATCTAGTGATTAAATTAGATTCACAACTGAGCCATAATTTGAGAATAATTTCACATCCTTCCTGTTACAATTTTCATTTCCCTAAGTTCCTTTTGTTCTCCTTTTTTAAAAATGCATGTAGTGTGTAGTAGTGTTAGTCGCTCAGTTGTGTCCGACTCTTTGCAACCCCATGTGCTGTAGCCCACCAGGCTCCTCTGTCCACGGGATTTCCTAAGCAAGAATACTGGAGTGGGTAGCCATTCCCTTCTCCTAGGGGTCTTTGCAACCCAGGGATCAAATCAGAGTCATAAACTATTATAAATTGTTGATAGTCTTATTATTTTATTTATTTATTTTTAAAATTTGTATTGGAGTATAGTTGATTTACAACCTTGTGTTAGTTTTAAGTGTATAACAAAGTGACTCACTTATACATATACATATGTCTACTCTTTTTTAGATTATTTTTCCATATAGGTGATTACAGAATATTGAGCAGAGTTCCCTGTGCTATACAGTAGGTCCTTATTAGTTATCTATTTTATACATAGTAGTGTGTATATGTTGATTTCAATCTCCTAACTTATCCCTCCCTCTTCTTTCCCTTTCGGTAACCATAAGTTTGTTTTCTACATCTGTGACTCTACTCGTGTTTTGCAAATAAGTTCATTTGTACCATTTTTTAAAGATTCCACATACAAACAATATCATATGATATTTGTCTTTCTCTGTCTGACTTACTTCACTTAGTATGTTAATCTCTAGGTCCATTCATGTTGCTGCAAAAGGCATTATTTTATTCATTTTATGGTTGAATAATATTCCATTTTATATATGTATGACTTCTTTTTTATCCATTCATCTCTCAGTGTACATTCTTTAAACATTTTATTGGGATATAATTGATTTACAATGTTGCACAGCAAAGGAAACTATAAGCACAATGAAAAGAAAACCCTCAGAATGGGAGAAAATATTTGCAAATGAAGCAACTAACAAGGGACTGATCTCCAAAATATACAAACAACCCATGTAGCTCAAAATAGAAAGAGCAAACAACCCAATAAAATAATGGGCAGAAGATATAAAGACATTTCTTCAAAGAAGACATCAGTTCAGTTCAGTTCAGTCACTCTTTGTGTCCGACTCTTTGCGACCCCATGAATCGCAGCACGCCAGGCCTCCCTGTCCATCACCAACTCCCGGAGTCTACTCAAACCCATGTCCATTGAGTCGGTGATGCCATCCAACTGTCTCATCCTTTGTCGTCCCCTTCTCCTCCTGCTCCCAATCCCTTCCAGCAACAGGGTCTTTTCCAATGAGTCAACTCTTCGAATGAGGTGGCCAAAGTACTGGAGTTTCAGCTTCAGCATCAGTGCTTCCAGTGAACACCCAGGACCTTTAGGATGGACTGGTTGGATCCCCTTGCAGTACATACAGATGGTTAAAAAGCACATGAAAAGATGTTCAACATCACTAATTACTAGAGAATTGCAAATCAAAACTATAATGAGTTATCACTTCACACCAGTCAGAATGGTCATCATCAAAACATCTAACAGAGAGGGAGGTGGTCTGTCCTCCAAATGGAGCCTGTGCTGAAGCAGGACAGCAGCAGATTGGAGCCCAAGAACTGCAGGGAAGAGGGTGGGGGTGGGAGTGGGGAACCCACTGCCCAGCGGCATGGAGGAGTGACCCCAGCTACCTGAGCAATCAGTTGGCCACATTCTCTACAGGTTTGGGGGCTTGAGGTTGATGTGGTAAACTCTGTCCAGTTTTCAAACCACACAGGCTACTCACATTGGAAGGGCCAAGTGCCAAACCCAGACCAGCTCCATGATCTGTCTAGGAGCTGAAGCTGAACAACGCCAGTCAGGATGAATACATTCTCAGGGGCTACAGGCGAGACAAGTCCTTCCTGACCATGGTGGTGGACATCCTGAGGGAGCTTTAGCAGCAGAACTCCAGGCTCATGTACATGTGCGACTTCGTGATGGGAGACCAGCATAATGGAGAAGGCGCCATGTACATCCCCAGAGGACCTCCTTCCCGTTTACAGAGAGAAGGTGGTGCCAGTTGCAGACACCATCACCCTCAACCAGTTTGAGGCTGAGTTGCTGACAAGGAGAAAGATCCACAGCCAGGAAGAAGTCTTAGAGGTGATGGACAAGTTATACTCCATGGGGCCCGACATGGTGGTCATCACCAGCTCCGACCTGCTGTCCCTGAGGGGCACTGACTACCTGATGGCGCTGGGGAGCCAGAGGACACGGACCCCTGACGGCTCCACGGTGACACAGCGCATCCCCAGGGAGATGCACAAAGTGGACGCCACCTTCATCGGCACTGGGGACAGCTTTGCCGCCATGCTCTTGGCGTGGATGCACAAGCACCCCAACAACCTCAAGGTGGCCTGTGAGAAGACCCTGTCAGCTACACACCATGTTCTGCAGCGGACCCGCCTCCATAACACCGGGTGTTAGGTGTCTCCGTTTCCATCCTTGTGAAAAATGTAACATCTGCCTTCGAGCTGTGACTGAAACGTGACACTCCACAGTCACTTTGGTGGGGACCTTCCCAGAACCCCCAAAATCTGCACATCTCAGTGTGTCAAGGGACTGGCTTGTAATTTCCCGGGCCATGGGACAGAGGCTGCTGCAAGGCCAAGGGCACCTGTGGGAAAACCACCGCAGCCAGCTTCTTTTGGAAAACTCATCGGGTTTATGGTAGAATGGGTCATGAGCTGTGTGTTTGCCGCCCACTCCTGGTGACAAATGTGTCAAGTCACTAGGTCAGTGTGCAGGTAGAGTGTGCAGAGGTGGGTTCTTCCCCCACCCCTCGCTAGTGTCTATAACCCCACCCGCCAGTTATCTCACCCCCGTGCCCTGCAGCTCTGTGTCCTGTGTCAGCCAGGTGGGGCGTCCCAAAGCCTCCACAGCTTTGACCGTCCCCACAGTGGGTGGAGGACACGGCACAGACCTTGACACCAGTCCAGGTGTCCACTGCTGGGGTGACCTTCTTGGCCCCACTTTGCCTGGAATTTTGAGGAACCCCCACCAGGCGTGGATACAGGCAGGATTGCCCCTGCTTATTACCCACCCCCAACTCTGGGAGCCGCAGGGGTTCACATCTGTTGAAAGTCACAGCCTGGAGGGAAGCAGGGAAATAGCTGGATGTGGGGGCCCAGATGGGGATCCCTGGGAAGCAGGCTGTCCTAGGGTAGCCCTTCCCCCCACCCCATTCTCCCCAGTCCCAGCCCCACAGACACCCTCCTGAGGCCAGGCCCACATCTCAAGGGCTTTCACCTCCTCAGTGCTGCCTTCAACCCTGTGCTGAAAATGCCCCCAAATGAAGGCAGGCGGGTCCCCACTGGACTCCTGGACTCTCTCTTGTCTTTCTTCCCAACCCTGCTCATGTTCTGAATATTGCAATTTAACTCTCTGGCATTAGTTCCTGCACACAGGGTCAGGGGTCCTCAGCTCCCTGCAGTGGCCAACAGGTCAGGGCTTGTGTCCCTGTCATGTTTCCTGGTCCCTGCAGGGCCCACTGGCCTGGGAGGAGGAGGAGGAAGCCCTGGGGGGTGGGGTACAGTCTCCCAGCAAAGTGGCCAGGGGCCAGCCATAGTCTTCCAGGGCCCTGGGCCTCCACAGAGTCTTCCATGGAAAATTGTCACTGCCAAATAGAGTGGGGATGAGGTCACATTGCCAACCAGTGGAAATCTTTTCTTTCTTCTGTTCCCCCCCCACCTTTTTTTTAACTTATGGAGAGTAAGTGTAAGACTAGGGCAAGAAACTGATGGGGTCTCTCAATGAGATGGTGAAAACCTGCCCTGAAAATATGGTGTTGGCGGTAGCGGCTTGTTCTGTGTGCACTGTGAACTTGAAGAAAAATATGCTTGGCGAAAAAAAAAAAAAAAGTCTATAAACAATAAATGCTGGAGAGTGTGTGGAGAAAAGGGAACTCTCCTACATTATTGATCAGAATGCAAACTGGTACAGCCACTATGGAAAACAGTGTAGAATTTCCTTAAAAAACTGAAAATGAAGCTACTATATGATCCAGCAATCCCACTCCTTGGGAATATACCTGGAGAAAACCATACTTGGAAAAGATGTATGCACCTCAATGTTCACTGCAGCACTATTTACAACAACCAGGACATGGAAGCAATCTAAATGTCCATCAACAGATGAATGAATAAAGAAGATGTGGTGTGTACATAGATAGATAGATAGATATATAGATAAATAGATATAGTGGAATATTATAAAAAAAGAACAGAATAATGCCATTTGCAGCAACATGGATGAACCTCTCATACTGAGTGAAATGAGTCAGAGAAAGACATGTATCATATAATATTGCTTGTATCATATAATATTGCTTATATGTGGAATCTAAAAAAAGACTACAAATGAACTTATCTATGAAACTGAAATAGATTTACAGATGTAGAAAACAAAGTTATGGTTGCTGCTGCTACTGCTGCTGCTAAATCAGTTCAGTCATGTCCCACTCTGTGCAACCCCATCCCTGGGATTCTCCAGGCAAGAACACTGGAGTGGGTTGCCATTTCCTTCTCCAATGCATAAAAGTGAAAAGTGGAAGTGAAGTCGCTCAGTCATGTCTGACTCTTCGTGACCCCATGGACTGCAGCCTACCAGGCTCCTCCGCCCATGGGATTTTCCAGGCAAGAGTACTGGAGTGGGATGCCATTGCCTTCTCTGAAAACTTATGGTTACTGGGGAGTAAAAGGAGGTGTGATAAACTGGAAGAATGGGATTGACAGACACACTACTATATACAAAATAGGTAACTAATAACATCCTACTGTATAGCACAGGGAACTCTACTCAATATTTTGTAATAACCTATACGGGAAAAGAAGCTAAAAAAGAGTGAATATGTATTTGTACAACAGATTCACTTCACTATACAGCAAAAACTAATACAACATTATTTTTGTGTAAGAAAAATTATCCAGAATGATATTGTATAGAAAACACTGTTCCAATACACAGGACAGGTAGGATAGAATTCTTTTTAAACAAAAGGATACAACTACAACTTTAGTGTTTAAAGTTTATGAAATCTATCTATATTTAGCAGCATACAGTCCTTGCCCACATGACTTTTAGAGAACTGTCTGTTATCTGAAGGACATGAAGCATACCAACTGTATTGTATAATCAGAATGCAGATGTGGGCATAATAATTTAATAATACTAACAATGATAGGAACAGTAATAATAATAGCATCTGTCATCTCTTGGGCTATGTTCAACATGTTTTGCATTTTTTATCTCATACAGAACTTGAAATGTATCTATGAATTATTAACATATTTCCCTTTTTGTAGACAAAAGAGCTGAGGCTCATTGTGGTCAATTAATTTGCCCATTTTAGGGTAAGACTGGGATTTGAAACTAGGTCTGTTTGACTCCAAATTAAGTGTGCAAATAACTGTGAATTTATGTTGGTTTATCTTGAGAAAAGTGATTTGGTAAAATCTGAGAGAATAAATTTAGAAATTTGGAGAGGACACATAGGTACTGAACATTCACATTCATCTATTTGGGTTTGTCAATGAGGATACTTAAGGCAAGTCTTAGGACCTTGGATAGTTTTATGTCATCCAAACGTAGGGGTGGAAAAATAATTTTCCCTCTACCATCTTAGCTGAGACCCCCATCTATAAGAAAAGACATTAACAGGAGAAAAACAAACATAAGCTCAACAACATGTTTAAAACAAAGAATGTTGCTCACCATCTGGTTATACAAAGATTATTAGCCACTGCAGTCACTGACCAATAGTGCATTCTGAAAGGAATTCAGGATGAAGAAAGCAGGGTAAAGCACTCTGTGCTTTGGAAACACAGACCCTTAAATAGATATGCCTCTGGAGAAAATATTTATGAACCCACATTCTTGCATTTTTCCATACATAAAAAAGCACAGACATACTAGATCCTTGTGACTAAACTTTTGCTGAGATGTATGCTTGACTGCACATATTCCCTACCCAAAATCATATGTAAACTGGCTTCTCCATCTATTTCCTCAGAGAGGTTTCTCAGAGCAACTGAGGGGCTGTCTCCCTGTCTACGGTCCTCAGTAAGACCCTGAATAAACACACAGTTCCTACACTTTTCATTTTCCTTTCAGTCAACACAGGCATGCCTCCTGTATACATGGAAGATACTCAGGAAAAACTGAGTAACTCTATGAAATAGCCCAAGCATCACCTTAAATACCATCTCCAGCTGAAGACAAAAGAAGATTTGGAGGTGGATGTGGGGTCACTTATGGGAGATTACCAGGAAACACACAGTTAAAACTAGAGTACAGTTGTTGCACAGATTTAAGTTTTTGCCTTTTCCATTGGTACAAATTTTCTAAAGGTTTCATCATCTTCCTCTGCCTGGTACGCAGAGGGAGACACCCTTAAAATGGAAATTTCCCTTATAAATGTAAATGTGCCTTGCAAAAAGGAAACTTCTGTTCAGTTTTCAGAGCTTCTCTTGTGTCTGCTGTATCTTAACAATAACCAGCTTGAGATAGTCTTTATGCCAAAGAGGAATACATGGGGGTAGTATATTTTGCTCCTCTTCACCTATCAGTGAGATGAAGAAAAACACAGTGCTCAAAGAAACTTAAATAGATTCTAAATGATAGATATAAGAGTTTACTAATGGTTATTTTTAATCTGAAGCCTTATTTTCTCTTTTATTCCTAGCCTGCTCTTTCTCAGTATTTCTCCTTCTCTCAGGTTAAATACAACCATAGAAGAACCTACAACTAGCTTAATCTTTCCAATTTGTGAATCATCTAGTAGACTGCCTTCAGACTTTATCTGCACTATCAGCTCTTCTGGGTCTCCAGCCCACCAGCCCACACTGCAGATTTGTATTCAGCAGCCTCCACAATCCCATGAGCCAGTTCCTTATAATAAATGTAATAAATCTCTTTGTATATTTTTGACCTAAAAAAAAAGTAGGCTACCAGATATTTCTCCAGCAAAGATGGGGTTATTCAGATCAGCAGAGGATTGCAATTCAGGGTCTGAAACCATGGTGAGCCATGCGCAAGTCCCTGCAGAGCAAGCGAAGAACACTTTTAGAGGGGAAAAGGAAGTTGGGAGGGCTATAGTAAACAAAGAATTCATGGCTTTTCACTGGCTGAATCCTTGCCACAAAGAAGACAAGATGACGAGTCTTTTTGTTGGGATCTGCTATCATCACAGGGCATGAGAGCTCCCCCTTCTGGTCTCTTGAGTCTATTTAATTTAGGTTTCTGTTTATTATACGCAACTATATGTATATTTATAAATATATACGTGTATAAATATATATGTTGTGCTGTGCTTAGTCACTCAGTCATGTCTGACTCTTTGCAACTCCATGGACTGTAGCCCGCCAGGCTCCTCTATCTATGAGACTCTCCAGGCAAGAGTAGGAGTGGGTTGCCATTTCCTTCTCCAGGGGATCTTCCCGACCCAGGGATCGAATGCATGTCTCCTGCATTGCAGGCAGATTTTTTTACCACTGTGCCACCTGGGAAGAGCAGTTTTATCCTTGCTCTCCCTTTAAAGAAAATGTATGGGACACACAATCATTAAGATTGCCCCTGATTTTTGACAACACACAATCTCCCAAACTGGGCTTCCCAGGTGGCTCAGCAGTAAAGAATCCACCTGCTAATGCAGGAGACACAGGAGACATGGTTTGGATCCCTGGGTCAGGAAGATCCCCTGGAGGAGGGCATGGCAGCCCACTCCAGTATTCTGGCCTGGAGAATCGCATGGACAGAAGAGCCTGGCTGGCTACAGTTAATGGGATTGCAAAGAGTTAGACACGACAGGGCAACTGAGCACACACAATCTTCCAAATCACCTAATCAAAGCTGAAATCCCACAGTAAGTTCTTTCTAACACCCTCTTACTGAGATGCACCATGATTCCCCAGGGTGTGCATCCCCCCATCAGTACAGTGAGTAGTAAATACAACTTGTTGATCTATAGGTGTGTTCCTTAGCAATCTTTGGCTGGAGGACAAAGGATCTCTAAGGGAATATGTCATAGTCTGCATGTTTTTTCAAATCATTTCAAGAAGACAACATAAGAAAGAAAACAACTGATCCTTAAACATCCATTATTAATCCAGTGAAAACCTATTCAAGTGAATGCTTTTATTGACTAACATATTCTCTGTTGCAAAATACAACTATAGTGTTTTATTTTGTTTTTAATCATGGAAATAAATGTATGCCTAGCATAACAACTTGATAATCAGTTCATTCATTTAAAATAACCTAAACATGCATTCACATTACACAAACTAAACAATATGCATTAAATAAAAATTATTTAAGTCTATTGCTTGACAGAATGGATTGATCAACTAGTTTTAACTGCACCTTCATTTCAACAAACATTTGAAAATATACATCCTGACCTTTATGATTTTGCCATTTCCCCCCCAAAGCATCCAAATTCATAAAGTCACCCGTGCTATACAGCCCCTGGCCCAGATGCAAAAATTATCTTTTTTCTTTTCATTTATTTTTATTAGTTGGAGGCTAATTACTTCACAACATTGCAGTGGGTTTTGTCATACATTGACATGAATCAGCCATGGCAAAAATTATCTTTAATGGTATAGGCTAGATGTGCTTTATCAACAGGAAAACAGGAAGCCACAAATGGGGCAAAAGTAGACCAAACTGGCTAGATCCAAAATGGCTGACAAAGTAGGCTTTTCTCATTATATACACATTAGAATACATTATCATGCTAAGGTCTCCCCACCTGCACCACTACTGGATGGCTTTGACCATACAAGAAGAGACAGACAGTGTGGACTCAATTCTTAAAACTCTCTGCCTTTTCCAAGAATTTAGATGATGTCGGACTTTATTCTCTTCAAGAAAATTAGAGATACCAAGGGAATATTTCATGCAAAGATGGGTTTGATAAAGGACAGAAATGGTATGACCTAACAGGAGCAGAAGATATTAAGAAGAGGTGGCAAGAATACACAGAAGAACTGTATAAAAAAGATCTTCACCACCCAGATAATCACGATGGTGTGATCACTCACCTAGAGCCAGACATCCTGGAATGTGAAGTCAGGTGGGCCTTAGAAAGCATCACTATGAACAAAGCTAGTGGAGGTGATGGGATTACAGTTGAGCTATTTCAAATCCTGAAAGATGATGCTGTGAAAGTGCTACACTCAGTATGCCAGCAAATTTGGAAAACTCAGCAGTGGCCACAGGACTGGAAAAGGTCAGTTTTCATTCCAATCCCAAAGAAAGGCAATGCCAAAGAATGCTCAAACTACCACACAATTGCACTCATCTCACACACTAGTAAATAATGCTCAAAATTCTCCAAGTCAGGCTTCAGCAGTACGTGAACCGTGAACTTCCAGATGTTCAAGCTGGCTTTAGAAAAGGCAGAGGAACCAGAGATCAAATTGCTGATATCCGCTGGATCATCGAAAAAGCAAGAGAGTTCCAGAAAAAACATCTATTTCTGCTTTATTGACTGTGCCAAAGCTTTTGACTGTGTGGATCACAATAAACTGTGGAAAATTCTGAAAGAGATGGGACTACCAGACCACCTGACCTGCCTCTTGAGAAACCTGGATGCAGGTCAGGAATCAACAGTTAGAACTGGACATGGAACAACAGACTGGTTCCAAATAGGAAAAGGAGAACATCAAGGCTGTATATTGTCACCCTGCTTATTTAACTTATATGCAGAGTACATCATGAGAAACGCTGGGCTGGAAGAAGCACAAGCTGGAATCAAGATTGCCAGGAGAAATATCAATAACCTCAGATATGCAGATGACACAACTCTTATGGCAGAAAGTGAAGAGGAACTAAAAAGCCTCTTGATGAAAGTGAAAGAGGAGAGTGAAAAAGTTGGCTTAAAGCTCAACATTCAGAAAACTAAGATCATGGCATCTTGTCCCATCACTTCATGGGAAATAGATGGGGAAACAGTGGAAGCAGTGTCAGACTTTATTTTTTTGGGCTCGAAAATCACTGCAGATGGTGATTGCAGCCATGAAATTAAAAGACACTTACTCCTTGGAAGGAAAGTTATGACCAACCTAGACAGCATATTAAAAAGCAGAGACAACTTTGCCAACAAAGGTCCGTCTAGTCAAGGCTATGGTTTTTCCAGTGGTCATGTATGGATGTGAGAGTTGGACTGTGAAGAAAGCTGAGTGCTGAAGAATTGATGCTTTTGAACTGTGGTGTTGGAGAAGACTCTTGAGAGTCCCTTGGACTGCAAGGAGATCCAACAAGTCCATCTTAAAGGAGATCAGTCCTGGGTGTTCATTGAAAGGACTGATGCTGAAGCTGAAACTCCAATACTTCGGCCACCTCATGCGAAGAGTTGACTCATTGGAAAAGACCCTGATGCTGGGAGGGATTGGGGGCAGGAGGAGAAAGGGACGACAGAGGATGAGATGACTGGATGGCATCACTGACTCGATGGATATGAGTCTGAGTAAACTCCGGGAGTTGGTGATGGATAGGGAAGCCTGGGGTGCTGCAGTCCATGGGGTCCTGAAGAGTCGGACATGACTGAGCGACTGAACTGAACTGAACTGGACTTTACTCAGATCCCTCCCCTTTTCCCCTCCCCTGTAAAACTTTCTCCTGACCTTAGGCCAGGGAGAAGATGCTTTCAGAGCATGTGCTCCCCTTCTCAATTCTCTGGCCATTGAATAAAAACCCGTCTTTCTTTTAAGAAGTAAGTTCTCTGAATTCTTATTTTTTAATTTTTTAATTTATTTTTGGCTGAGCTGGGTCTTCGTTGCTGCGTGGGCTTTCCTCTAATTGTGGCGAGCAGGGGGTCTACTCTCTAGTTGGGATGCACTGGTTTCTCATTATGGTGGTTTCTCTTGTTGCTGATCACAGGCTCTAGGGTGCACAGGCTTCAGTAGTTGGGGCACATGAGCTCAGTAGTTGTGGTTCCCAGCACAGGCTCAGTAGTTGTAGCTTACAGGCTTAGTTGCTCCACAGCATGTGGGATCTTCCTGGGTCAGGGATTGAATTCATGTCTTCTGCCTTGGCAGGTGGATTCTTTATCACTAAGCCACTAGGGAAGCCCAACCTTGTCTTTCTTGCACCCAATTCATTTTCTTTATTGGCAGCAATAACGTGAAAGGGGAAGAACTCAATGACAGAGTCCAGGGCTTCATTTCAGCTAGGGCCCAAAGAGGGGGGCCCACTCATCTAATCCAGTAGCAAGAAAATGTTAAGTTCTCTTTAATCTTTTTTCATCGGTGTTGGTGTTTGTATCCAGTATATAATGGGAATCCTCAGTGGAGAGTGCATATAGGTGCAAATATAGTTTCTACACATGAAATATCCTTAACATTTTTGTGGTGATGGGGAGATAAAGGAATCATTGTTCTTATTTCAAAGAGCAATTTTCCTTACTTTGTGTTCAATTCAGTTTAGTTGCTCAGTCGTGTCTGACTCTTTGTGATCCCATGGACTGCAGCACGCCAGGCTTCTCTATCCATCACCAACCCCCAGCGTTTACTCAAACTTATGTCCATTGAGTCAGTGATGCCATCCAACCATCTCATCCTCTGTCATCCCCTTCTCCTCCAACTGTCAATCTTTCTCAGTGTCAGGGTCTTTTCAAATGAGTCAGTTCATGGCATCAGGTGGCTAAGGTATCAGAGTTTCAGCTTCAGCATCAGTCCTTCCAATGAATATTCAGGACTGATTTCCTTTAGGATGGACTGGTTGGACCTCCTTGCAGTCCAAGGGACTCTCAAGAGTCTTCTCCAACACCACAGTTCAAAAGCATCAATTTTTCAGCACTCAGTTTTCTTTATAGTCCTACTCTCACATCCATACGTGACTACTGGAAAAAAATCATAGCTTTGACTAGACAGACCTATGTTGGCAAAGTAGCGTCTCTGCTTTTCAATATGCTGTCTAGGTTGGTCATAGCTTTTCTTCCAAGGAGTAAGCGTCTTTTAATTTCATGGCTGCAGTCACCCTCTGCAGTGATTTTGGAGCCAAAGAAAAGAAAGTCTATCACTCTTTCCATTGTTTCCCCATTTATTTGTCATGAAGTGATGGGACCAGATGCCATGATCTTAGTTTTCTGAATGTTGAGCCTTAAGCCAACGTTTTCACTCTCCTCTTTCACTTTCATCAAGAGGCTCTTTAGTTCTTCTTCGCTTTCTGCCATAAGGGTGGTGTCATCTGCATGTCTGAGGTTATTGATATTTCTCCCAGCAATCTTAATACCAGTTTGTGCTTCATTTAGCCTGGCATTTCTCATGATGTACTCTGCATATAAGTTAAATAAGCAGGGTGACAATATACAGCCTTTATGTACTCCTTTCCCTATTTGGAACTGGTCTGTTGTTCCATGTCCAGTTCTAACTGTTGCTTCCTGACTTGCATACAGATTTCTCAGGAGGCAGGTCAGGTGGTCTGGTATTCCCATCTCTTTCAGAATTTTCCACAGTTTATTGTGATCCACACAGTCAAAGGCTTTGGCATAGTCAATAAAGCAGAAGTAGATGTTTTTCTGGAACTCTCTTGCTTTTTTGATGATCCAACGGATGTTGGCAATTTGATCTCTGGTTCGTCTGCCTTTTCTAAATCCAACTTTGCATTATATGCCTGAATTTTAAGAGACTTATGTTAAACTTCCCAGGTGGCTCAGTGGGAAAGAATTTGGCTGACAGTGCAGGAGACATGGGCTCAATCCTTGAGTCCGGAAGATCCCCTGGAGTAGAAAATGACAACCCACTCGTGGGTTGGTTCTTGCTTGGGAAATCCCATGCACAGAGGAGCCTGACAGGCTACAGTCCACAGGGTTGCAGAGTCAGACATGACTGAGTGATTAGACAACAACAACATACTTAAAATAATATTGTCTATACTCCTTTATGACTGGTTTATTTTGCTCATTATATCTATGAAATGGGTGCTGTTGTTGCTTGTATCAGTAGTTTTGTCCTTTGACTGAAGAGTAGTATTCTATTATATGAATATAACACCGTTTTTAAACCATTCTCCTATTGATAGACTTATGCATTGTTTTCAATATCTTGCTTTTATGACTAAAGACACAATGAAATATATTGTTCAAATCTTTTGGAGTACTTATGTTTTACTTTCTTTTGGATAAATACATAGGGGTGAAATTGATGGGTCACAGGAGTATTTGCTTAGCTTTGAAACAGGCAAACAGTTAAATGGCCCTATAAAGTGGCTGCACTATTTTGGAGAAATAGTGAGTTCATTTTTAATATCTAGGACTAAACCTACCTAAGGAGATGAAAGAACTGTATACAGAAAATTACAAGACACTGATGAAAGAAATCAAAGATAACATAAACAGATGGAGAGATATTTCATGTTCCCAGGTAGGAAGAATCAATATTGTGAAAATGACTATACTACCAAATGCAATCTACAGATTCATTGTGATCACTATCAAATTACCAATGGCATTTTTCACAGAACTAAAACAAAAAATTTCACAATTCATATGGAAACAGAAAAGATCCAGAGTAGCCAAAGGAGTCTTGAGAAAGAAGAATGGAGCTGGAGGAATCAACTTTCCCAACTTCAGATTATACTACAAAGCTACAGCCATCAAAACAGTATGGTACTGGCACAAAAACAGAAATATAGACCAATGAAACAAGATAGAAAGCCCAGAAATGAACCCACATACCTATGGGTACCTTAGTTCTGACACAGGAGGCAAGAATATACCATTGGGCAAAGACAGCCTCTTCAATGAGAAGTGCTGGGAAAACTGGACAGCTACATGTAAAAGAATGAAATTAGAACACTTCCTACCACCATACACAAAGATAAACTCAAAATGGATTAAAGACCTAAATGTAAGATCAGAAACTATAAAACTCTTAGAGGAAAACATAGGCAGAACACTCAATGACACAAATCAAAGCAAGATCCTCTATGACCTACCTCCTAGAGTAATGGAAATAAAAAGTAAACAAGTGGGACCTGATTAAACTTAAAAGATTTGCACAGTAAAGGAAACTATAAACAGGGTGAAAAGACAACCCTCAGAATGGGAGAAAATAATAGCAAATGAAACAACTGACAAAGGATTAATTTCCAAAATATACAAGCAGCTCATACAACTCAATACCAGAAAAACAAACAACCCAATCAAAAAGTGGGAAAAAGGCATAAACAGACATTTCTCCAAAGAAGACATACAGATGGCTAACAAACACATGAAAAGATACTCAATATTGCTCATTATAAGAGAAATGCAAATCAAAACTACAATGAGATATCACCTCACACCAGTCACAATGGTCATCATCAAAAAGTCTACAAACAATAAATTCTGGAGAGGATGTGGAGAAAAGGGAACCCTCTTGCAGTCTTGGTAGGACTTTAAATTGATGATACAACCACTATGGAAGACGGTATGGAGATTCCTTTAAAAACTAGGAATAAAACCGTCATAAGACCCAGAAATCCCACTCCTAGGCATATACCCTGAGGAAACTAAAATTGAAAAAGAGACATGTACCCCAATGTTCATTGCAACACTACTTACAATAGCTAGAACATGGACGGAACCTAGATGTCCATCGACAGATGAATAGATAAAGAAGTTGTGGTACATATACACAATGGAATATTACTCAGCCATAAAAAGGAATGTATTTGAGTCAGTTCTATTGAGGTGGATGAACCTAGAGCTTATTATACAGAGTGAAGTAAGTCAGAAAGAGAAAGATAAATATTATATACTAATGCATATATATGGAATCTAGAAAAATGGTATGAAGAATTTATTTGCAAGGCAGTAATGAAAAAAACAGACATAGACAACAGACTAGAAGACACTGGGAGATGGGAGGAGAGGATGAGATGTATGGAGAGAGTAACATGGAAACTTATGTTACTGTATGTAAAATAGATAGCCATGGGAATTTGCTTTATGTCTCAGGGAACTCAAACAGGGGTTCTGTATCAACCTAGAGGCATGGGGTGGCGAGGGAGATGGGAAGGACATTCGAGAGGGAGAGGACATATGGATACCTATGGCTGATTCATGTTGAGTTTTGACAGAAAACAAAATTCTGTAAAGAATTATCCTTCAATTAAAAATAAATAAATTTAAAAAATAATAAAACTCACTGTTTAGTGGCATTCAGTACATGCACAGTGTTGAGCAACCATCACCTCTAAATGATTCCAAATCATTTTCATCGCCCCAAAGGGAAATTCCCATACCCATGAAGCAGTCATTCCCTGTTTTATCCTGCCCCAGCCCCTGAAAACCACTAATCTCTCTGTTTCTATGGTTTTGCTATTATGGAAATTTCATGCAGGTATAATTATGCAATCTGTGACTTTTTGTGTTTGGCTTCTTAGCATAACGTTTTCCAGTTGCCTCCATGTTGTAGCATGTATCAGTATTTTATTCTTTTTTATAACAAAAAAAAAAATATTCCATTCCACAGATATAACATAACCTGTCTATCCATTCATTCCTGAACATTCGGTTCCCATCCATCTATTGGCTATCATGACTAGTGCTGCTATCGACAGTCGTGTACAAATTTTGAATACTTATTTTCAAATTTATTTTGGTATATACTAGGAATGGAATTTCTGGGTCATAGAACTCCCTTTAACTTTTTAAGGAACAGCCAAACTGCAGTACTGTTTTACATTTCCACCACTAATTATGTAAATGTGTACATTTTATATTCCTGTCACTAATATGAGTCCAGTATTTGCACTACCTTTGTTAATCTTTGTTGCTTTCCATTAAAAAAATATTATTATAGCCATCTTAGTGGGTAAGAAGCAATATCTTGTGTCTCTAATGATCTGCATGTCTCTAATGCCTAATGATGTTTTGAGTATCTTTTCATATATCATTGATCACTTGCATATCTCCTTTGGACAAATGTATATTCAAATTTATTGTCCATTTTTAAAGTTGGGATGCTTGCTTTTGTGTTATTGACTTGTAAGAGTTCAGTATATATTAACATTCTGGATACTGGTCCTTGCCAGATATATGATTAGCAAATATTTTCACTCCTTGATAACATCTTTTGATACATAAAAGTTTTGATGAAGTGCAGTTCAGCTATATTTTTCTTGTTCTTTTTTGGTCATATTTAACAGTTGATAAGTCTAACAGCATAAAGATTTCTTGGTATGTTTCTTTCTAAGAGGTTTATATAGATTAGCTCTTCAGTTTAGGTATTTAGTTCATTTTGAGTTAATTTTTCTATATGGTACATGGTATGGCCCAGCCTCATACTTTTGCATGTGGATATCCAGCATCATTGTTGAAGAGTCTATGCTTTCCCCCATTAATTGGTTTTGGAACCTTTGTAAAAAATCAGTTGATCATAGATGTGTGAGTTTATTTCTGGACTCAGTTCTATTCCACTGATCTACATACCTATCTGTATGCTAGCACTATATTACTAGAGTAATAAGTTTGTAATAAGTTTGAAATAAGTTTGAAAATATGAAACTGTGAGTCCTACAACTTTTTCAAGATTGTTTTGGTTATTTGGGGTCATTTGCAATTCCCTATCTTTGTTGAAGGTTTTTGTTATTTGCTTAGTGACTTTCTTAAATCTTTTGTAAAATCTTCATTGTTTGTCCTACATGTCATTGGAGTCTACATTATATTACCTATTGGTCAGCAGCATTTTAACAAAGTTTTCTTAGGTTCCTGGAGCAAACAAAAAACAAAGCAATTGAAAAGAAACATAAAGGATAAAAGAGAAACAAAATAAATGGAAGTCTTTTTCCAAGCATTGCTGATTGGCCGTGCTTGAGGGTGCTCCTTTAGTGGTTAACCAGGCTGTTTACAGCTCTGCCTTGGCCTTCATTTTATGCTGTTGGATGCTAGAGGTCAGCTGGAGGTGAAAACTCAGGATCTTCTCAGGCTTTTCTGTGCATGCATCCAGCACTGGGCATGCTGTTGACCTTCTCTATTTCCCATGATATATGTGAGAACTTTTAACAACCATATTCCCTCATGTATCTTCTTGCTCAGACTCTTTCCTCTCAGACTTTCTAGTCTCTCTTGCTTAGCCTGGCTTTTATTTCCTTGCTCCAAGTCGTCATGGTCAATATTTTGCTTTAAATGCTTTTAACAGACATCACCTGACAGCAAACACCACCTGGGAAGTCACCCCAGTCCTGAGAATCCTCTTTATTTGTTTAAAGACAAAAGAGAGAGATGAGAGAAGAAAAAAAGAAAAAGGCAAGTCCTTGTTCTGGGTCCTCAAAGAGCCATGAGATAGAGCCACCCAACCACAATTCTTTGAGAATGTGGTCCTCATTGCCTCTGCACTAACAATCTGCCCCAGGTATGCAGGTTCCCACCTTTATAGCTTTAGCATTTTAGGTAGGCTACTTAAAATGTCAGAACGCTCTCTTACCACAGTGCAGCAGATTCTTTCTTCACTAAGGTTTCCCTTGGTGGTTGTAAGCGTTACACTAGATTCCAGATTCTGCAAAAATTGATTTTGACAGTTTTTACCAGCATTTTAGCTGTTGCTGTTGTCTTGGTAATGATGAAGCTCTGGAGTAGGACATGCCCCTACTGTGCCCTTTTTGGTGCCATTCTCTCATTCATTTTTATTTTGTTATTATCCATCTGTTGTAGACTGAATTGTGCATGCACCTCAGGAGCCACAACAACAACAAAACCACAAATCAAAAAAACGTTGCTATCACTTGCTCCTATTTTAATTCATTTGTGGTCATAGAATTAATTTTGTGTGACTCAAATTATTTAAGAAATTTTAGAATATGTTTTTAGAAACATGGTCTATCTTGGAAAATGTCCCAGGTGCACTTGAAAAGTATGTGTATTTGGGTGTTGTTGGGTGTGATTTATAGACATCAGATCATGTTGGTTGGTTATAATATTCAAGCCTTCTATAGCCTTACTGATTTTCTATCTACTGTGTTCTGTAAATTATTGAGAGATGGATGCTAAAATTCTGCTTCTAGTCCTAGATTGTCTTTTTAAACCTCTACCAAATTCTGTTTAGTGTATTTTAGACACAGTATTAGTTTTAGAATTGTTAGAATGATATTAATACTACTTTAAAATATTTTTCTGCTAAATACAACATTTAGGTACACTTGGAGTCATTTTAACTTATTTTTTAGACAACCAATATTTTTTTTTCCTAGCTTTTTTTGTGGAAAGAACTTTAAAAATCTACTTTCTTATCAGCTTTCAAATAACCACAGTCACCATACCGCACATTACATTCCCAGAATTTGTTCATCTTATAACTGGATATTTGTACCTTTTGACCATTTTTACTCATTTTCCCCCACCCTGCTATCCTCTGCTCCTGGAAACCACTCTGATAGGTTTCTTCACTCTCAAGTACACTTTGCAAGCATGTGTGCCTGCTCAGTCGTGTCCAGTCGACTCTTTGCAACTCTGTGGACTGTAGCCTGCCAGGCTCCTCTGCCCATGGGATTTCCCAGGCAAGAATACTGGAGTGGGTTGCCATTCCCTTCTCCAGGGGATCTTACCCACCCACGCCTCCTGTGTCTTCTACATTGGCAAGCGTATCCTTTCCCACTCCACCACCTGGGAAGCCTCCCAAGAACACTTTACTTTGATATTATAACCAATCCTGCTTCTTTGATTGATATTTGTGGTCTATCTTTTTCTATCCTTTTAATTTTAACCCATATATAACATTGCATTTGAAGTTTCTTGTAAACAGCATAAAATTTGGTTCTTTTGTTTCATCCAGCTTGCTAATCTTCGTCTTTTAATTGATATCTTTAATATTTACATTTTAGGTAATTATTGATTTGATAAGATTTAAATCTGCCATATTCTTTTCTGTTTTCTCTTTGTTTTCATATCTGTTTTTTCCCTCATGTTCCCTCACTTTTGTTGATGCAAAAGTTTGCATCAACACTTTTAGAATTCCATTTTGATGTATTCATTGTTTTATCTTTGTATAGGTATAGCTTTTTAGTAGTTTCTCAAGGTATTAAATTGTTGTTCAGTCACTAAGTAGGATCTGACTTTGTGACCCCAAAGACTGCAGCATGACAGGCTCCTCTGTCCTCCACTATCCCCCACAGTTTGCTCAAATTCATGTCCATTGAATCTGTGATGCTATCTAGCCGTCTCATCCTCTGCCATATCCTTCTCCTTTTGCTTTCAAGCATCAGTCTTTTCCAATGAGTTGGTTCTTCATATCAGGCAGCCAAAGTATTGGAACTTCAGCTTCAGCATCAGTCCTCCCAATGAGTATTCAGGTTTGATTTCCTTTAGGATTGACTGATTTGATCTCCTTGCGGCCCAAGGGACTCTCAAAGAGTCTTCAGAACCACAAATGGAAAGCATCAACTCTTCAGCGCTCAGCCTTCTTTAATATACTATGCGTGTGTGCTATGTTGCTTCAGTCATGTTGGACTGTAGCCCACCAGGCTCCTCTGTCCATGAAATTTTTCCAGGCAGGAATACTGGAGTGGGTTATCACGGCCTCCTCCAGCGGATCTTCCCAACCCAGGGATCAAACTCGCGTCTCTTATATCTCCTGCATTGGCAGAGGGATTATTTACCACTAGCGCCACCTTATGGGCATAACTTATCACAGTTTACTTGTGCCATCATTTTTCCAGTTTGAATGATGTGTATAAAATCTTTTCTTTCTTTATGTCTCTTTACCCTCCCTCTATTATAATTGTCTTAAAGCGTTGCCTTACATACATTTAGAACCATAGTAGACTGTGTGGTAATTTTTATCTCAACTGACATAATTTAGGAAACTGAATGATATGGTGTCACTTCATATTGCTATTGATAGCAATAGTTTCATACGATAAATTGCTTGTCATTTGACTTTTTTCCCCTATCAGTAAAATGTCATCTCTCTCTCTCACTGTTTTCAAGATTTTCTGTTTTTAGTTTGTGGGAATTTAAGTATGATGTATCTTGGCATGGATTTCTTTGGATTCCTCCTGTTTGGGATTAACTAAGCTTCTTGAAACTGTAGGTTATGTTGTTTGCTAAAGTTGGAAAAAATTTCAACCTTTAATTCTTCAAGTATTTTTTCAGCTCACTTTCTGGAATTATGATTACATAAATGCTAGATTTTTTTTTTTGCTACTGTCCCCATGAAAAAGGAAGACTTGAATATCAATAAAATTATATTCCAGCATTGCATTTGTGATTTATGTGAGCTTTGTGGAGAAAGTAACTGCAGAATGAACCAAGTTTTTTTAACTAAGCTATGACAAACTATATTTCATTAAATGTGAAGCAATTACATATGTCCCCCTCCCCCAAGGAAAAGAAGACAAAAATGAAATAGAGGAATATTTAGAAGATAAAGAGAAATTATGAGAACATACAAACACCATGCCAGCAGCAAATATGGAAAATCCTAAACAAATGCCTATTCACTGAATCATGTTACTATGGATGAAGCAATGATGATGTGTGGTAAAATAATGGGTAAACAGCCAAACATGCATTTGTGTTTGAGGATGTGAATATTGAAAAACTCCAATAAATCTCTGTGCTTTAAATAAGTTGATGAGTTTAAACATACGGCTTTTAGCCGTCAATTAACCCAAATTCATAAAAGAAAAAAACATTAAAAATTATATTTTCTATTAATAATTCATTTCTAAACATGGTACTGTAGTCAGTGCCATTGTTACCTAACTGGTCATCATTCTCATTTTTTTGTTGTAGTACTTGCAATATTAGACTTAGATGTGGTCAAAGACTGAAATGACTGAATCAATTGGAAATTATTGGTTTTGAGTGTTTTCAAAACTTACTTCTTTCTAGATGTTTGAAATTGGTTTAGTGAAAGTCACTTAGTTATGTCCAACTCTTTGTGACCCCATGGACTGCAGCCTGTCAGGCTACTCTGTCCATGGAATTCTCCAGGCCAGAATACCTGAGTGGGTAGCCATTCCCTTCTCCAGGGATTTTCCCAACCCTGGGATTGAACCCAGGTCTCCAGTTGCATTGGGCTTCCCAGGTGGCACTAGTGGTAAAGAACCCACCTGCCAACGCAGGAGACATGAGACAGAGGTTCCATCCATCGGTCGGGAAGATCCCCTGGAAAATGACATGGCAACCCACTCCAGTATTCTTGCCTGGAGAATCCCGTGGACAGAGGAACCTGGCAGGCTGCAGTCCATAGGGTAGCAAAGAGTCAGACATGACTGAAGCAACTGAGCACGCACAAATCCAAAGTTAAAAACGTATTTTGGGGATACAATTGAATACCAAGGCTATATCAAGCAAGGCACTGTGAATTATCTTTTTCTTTCTCTCTAAAATTTATTTTGTGATATTTGCAAAAAGGAAAAATAATCTACAATTAGAAATTTAGGTGCATAACTTTCAGTGACTATTTCATCATAAGTATTTTCAACATACAAGCCAGTATATACAAAATTTTAAAATATTCATTTATATGCAAAACTGAAAGTATTTGAGAGTATTTTATTTAGTCAGTTGGTGGCTTTGAGCACATTTATAATGTGGCTCAGAATGCATAAAAATGTACACATAATGGCAAACAAGGGTTGATACATCACTTCCTTTGCTAAGCTCAAATGCCCTCATTTATTGGATATATATATTTTTTACACTTGCATCCTATAACAAGCTGCAGGAACACAAATATATAAGAATAGGGCTCATTGGAAATATAAGTTTAGAACATATCTCCTGAAGTCTTTGTATCCCAGCTTCTTTCCCTGTTACTTTATAGAGTACCCAAGGAAATAGTATCTGAGTTCTTGCTGACTAATTCTTGTTCCTGCATTCCAACACTGTTGACCCAACTGAGATTCCTTTCTTCCTTGGTTCTGACATACTATTCTCTCCTTCTGATACTTTTCTGACTCTTTCTATGTCTCTTAATCATTGTCCTTTTAAATACTAATACTCCCCTGAGTTGTATTCGTCCATAGTTTTTTCAGTCTAGTGGCCTAATTTATGATGTCTATGATAAAGGTTTCAACTAGCACATATATAATGTGCCTAGTTGCTCAATCATGTCCAACTGTTCACTATCCCATGGACTGTAGCCTGCCAGGCTCCTTGGTCCATGGAATTCTCCAGGCAAGAATACTGGAGAGGACCTGGGCATACACACCGAGGAAACCAGATCTGAAAGAGACACGTGTACCCCAATGTTCATCGCAGCACTGTTTATAATAGCCAGGACATGGAAGCAACCTAGATGCCCATCAGCAGACGAATGGATAAGGAAGCTGTGGTACATATACACCATGGAATATTACTCAGCCATTAAAAAGAATTCATTTGAATCAGTTCTAATGAGATGGATGAAACTGGAGCCCATTATACAGAGTGAAGTAAGCCAGAAAGATAAACACCAATACAGTATACTAATGCATATATATGGAATTTAAAAAGATGGTAACGCTAACCCTATATGCAAAACAGAAAAAGAGACACAGATGTACAGAACAGGCTTTTAGACTCTGTGGGAGAAGGTGAGGATGGGATGTTTTGAGAGAACAGCATTGAAACAAGTATATTATCAAGGGTGAAACAGGTCACCAGCCCAGGTTGGATGCATGAGACAAGTGCTCAGGGCTGGTGCACTGGGAAGACCCAGAGGGATGGGATGGAGAGGGAGGTGGGAGGGGGGATAGGGATGGGGAACATATGTAAATCCATGGCTGATTCATGTCAATGTATGGCAAAAACCACTACAAAAAAAAAAAAAAAAGAATACTGGAGTGGATTGCCATTTCCTTCTCCAGGGGATCTTCCTGACCCAGGGATTGAACCTGGGTCTCCTGCATTGCAGGCAGATTCTTTATCGTCTGAGCCACATATAATTTAAAACATGATTAAAAACGTTTATTTTCTGAAATAAAGATCTGCATATCTAACTGATTACAGGACCTTTCTATCAAGGTGGTTGTCAGGAATTTCATTTATTCACCAATTATTTATTCAATATCTTCTATGTCTTAAAGGATATACTTGGTGCTAAGAATAAACAGCTAGTGAATTAGATCAAGTTCCTGAACTGATTGCTCTCACAGGATAGAAATAGTTAGAAACAAGTACCAAGTCAAATTGGAAAAAAAAATATGTCTAAGCTGATTCCCACTTATTAGTTAGAGTCAAGAAAGCATGTTTCAGTCAGAGGGGACAATCTATAAAACTATGCAGTGGCTGGAGAGAGCACTGCACTTTAGAACTTCACGGTTCAATATAGCTCTAATGATGAGTTGGTAGATGAGAAGTGGCAAAATATAATAGGTAGATCCAGATTATGAGGAGATGTCTAAGCCATTGTAAGTTATGGGACTTAACACTTATGAGACTTCCCTGGTGGTCCAGTGGCTAAGTTTCAATTCACTTGTCAACTTTCTTATATGGTCTATTTCTCAACAACTCCAACTAAGAATTAATGCTTTCTTTTGAACAGATGCTTTATTGAATGGATTCTAATAGTACTTTGTACTTATCAATATAATAGGTACTATAGATTTGGTCAGAATACCACAGTTATTTATTTGAATGCTGCATCTTTTACTAGGTCTGACCTTCTAGAAAAATAAAGGTCACTTTGCCTGAAACATAGCAGGTACAGAATAAATGTTGCTTTGCTTACTTACTGAATTAAACATTGTGATGATTAATTTTGTGTGTCACCTTGACTGATCACAGGGTGTCCAGATTAAATGTATTTCTGGGCGTGTCTGTGAGGGTGTTTCCTGATGAAATTAGCATTTGAATTAGCGGGCTCAATAAGTAGATTGCTCTCCCCAGTGGGAGTAGGCATCATCCAATCCTCTGAAGACCAGAACAGAAAAAAAAAAAAAAAAAATGGAAGAAAGTGGAATCTATTTTTGCCCCCACCCCCTACCCCAGCTTTTTTTTCTTACTGCTTGCAGTGGGACATCTCATCCCATATTTCCTTATCCTCAACTGGGATTTATATCATCAGGTCTCCTGCTTCTCAGACATTTGGACTTGGACAGAATTACCCCACCAGCTTTGCTGGGTCTCCAGCTTACAGATAGAAGATTGTGGGACTTCTCAGCCTTCATAATTACTGAGCTAACATCTCATAATAAAATTATATATATACAGTAACAACCCTGAATATGAACGAGCTCTGTTCTGAGAGCATGTCTCTTTTAGCCTAGGTCTTCGCTTCTGTGAACTCATATGTTTAAAATATTGTATTGTTTATCCAGTTTTAGATAAATGTTTTATGATTGAGTTGAGATTGCATCTTCTCCAGTAAAATTTTTTTGTTCTCCACAGGATATAGATAATTCTTCTGTGATCCCTCACAGCATTCCATTGCATTTGTTGTTTGTGGATAGAAATGCAGTTGATTTTTGTATGTTGATTTTGTATCCTGCAACTTTACTGAATTCATTTATTATTTCTAACAGTTTTTTTTTTTTTGGTGGAGTCTTTAGGTTTTTCTATGTATAAGATCATGTCCTCTAAAAACAGACATAATTTTATCTCTTCCTTTTGAATTTGTAAACTTTTTTCTCATTTTCTTGACATTTCTGTGGCTAGGACTTTCAGTACTTTGTTAAAAAGGATTAGCAAGAGTGGGCATCCTTGTCTTGTTCCTGATCTTAGAGGAAAGGCTTGTAACTTTTCACTGTTGTGTATCATATTAGATGTGGGCTTGTTGTATATGGCATTTATTGTTTGAGGTACATTTCTTCTATACTTATTTTGTTGAGAGTTTTTATCATAAAAGGGTGTTAAATTTTCTCAAATGTTTTTTCTGCATGTATTAAAAAGATCATATGATTTTTATCCTTCATTCTATTAACATGTGTATCACATTTATTGATTTGTGTATGTTGAAACATCCTTGTACCCCACAAATAAATCCCACTTCATCATGGTGTATAATACTTTTAACGTGCCCTTGAATTAAGTTTGCTAGTATTTTGCTGGGAATTTTTGTGTTATGTTCATTTGGGATATTGGCCACTAATTTTCTTTTCTTTTAGTGTCTTTGTCTACTTTCAATATCAGAATAATGCTGGCCTTATAAAATGAAGTTGAAAGCATTCTTCTTTTTCAATTTTTTTTGGAAGAGGTTGAGAAAGATTAGTATTAATTCTTCTTTAAATATTTGGTGGAATTTAACTACTGAAGCCAACTGGTCCTGGGCTTTTGTTTGTTGGGAGATTTTTGATTAGTGATTCAATCTTCTTGCTCAGTATAGGTCTGTTTAGATTTTTTGTTACTTCATGATTCAGTCTTAGGAAGTTGTGTATTTCTAGAAAGTTAGATGCTTCTTCTAAATTATCTAATTTGTTGGCATATAATAGTTCATAGTAGTCTTTTTTATGATCCTTTGTATTTCTGTGGTATCAATTGTAATATCTCCTTTTTCATTTATAATTTTATAGAATTCTCTTTTTTTAAGTCTAGTTTTCAACTAGTTTGACAACTTTGTTTATCTTTTCAATAGACTTTAAAAAATCTTTTCTATTGTCTCTCTAGTCTCTATTTCATTCATTTCTGCTGTACTTTTTACTATTTCCTTTCTTCTGCCACTTTTGGGTTTATTTGCTCTTCTTTTTCTAGTTCCTTTAGGTTTAAGTTTAGGTTGTTTGAAAAAAATTTTTTTTCTTAATTTAGGAATTTATTGGTATAAACTTCTTAGAACTGCTTTTTCTGCATCTCATAGGTTTTGGTATGCCCTCTTCCCATTTTTTTTTTTTTTTGTCTCAAGATACTTTTTATTTCCCTTTTGATTTCTTCTTTGCCCCATTGGTTGTTCAGAAGTGTGCTGTTTAATTTCCACATATTTGTGAACATTCCAGATTTCCTCCTACTATTGTTTTCTAGGGTTTCATAAAATTGTGGCTCAAGAGATGCCTGATATGATTTACAGTCTTCTTAAATTTGTTAAGACTTTTTTGTGACATAACACATGACATTTTTGGACAATATTTTGTGTGTGCTTGAGAAAAATGTGCATTCTGCTTCTGTTGGATGAAAAGTTCTCTATTGGTCTTTTAGGATCATTTGGTCTAAAGTAGCATTCAAGTCCAATATTATTTTCCTATAAATTTTCTGTAAGAATGATCTGTCCTTTGTTGTAAATGAAATATTGTAGTCTCTTACTACTAATTGCATTGCTATCTCTTTCTTCAGATTTGTTAAAAGTTGTTTAATATATGTATGTGTTCTGATATTGGGTGTGTATACCTTTACACTTGCTACAATTTCTTAAGTATTATAACCTCTGCTCTCTTTTGCTTCCAATTTGCAAAGAATGTATTTTTCCATCTTCTCCCTTTCAGTCTATGAATGTCCTTAAAGCTTAAATGAGTCTCTTGTAGACAGGATACAGTTGGGTCTTGTTTTATAATTCATTCAGCAACTCTATGCCTATTAATTGGAGAATTCAGACCATTTACATTTAGAGAGGTTTTCGATTGGTAAGGACTTATCACATTTATTAATAGCTTTCTGATTGTTTTGTAGTTCTTTCGTTCCTTTCTTTCTCTCTAGCTATATTTCTTGTGAATTGATAATTTTTGTAACAGTATACTTTGATTCTTTTCTCTTTATCATTTGTGTATTTATTAAACATTTTTGCTTTGCGGTTACCATGAAGCTTTTGTAATACATCTTTAATTATAACAGTGTATTTTAAACTGACAACTTGAATTGCATAAAAATATTCTACACATTTAATTTTTATGTTGTTTATGTCATAATTAACAAAGTATTGTAACATTAGTTTATTTTTTAACACTTTTGTTCTTTAACTTATATGCTAGAGGTCAAAAAAAAATGATATTTACTAAACATAGATTAGTTTTACTATTTTATACTGCTTTATTCTGGAAAATATTGACCATTTTAGGAAATGAAGCCAAGATTTTCTAAAGTTTATGTTCTCTAAAAAAATAAAAAAAGACAAAACAATTTGCTTTATTGACAAGTGATTAAAAACTATATAATAGAAAGCCACGGTAGGAAAATGAGGTATTGATCAGGAAAGGATCATAAAACTGAAGAGAAAAGTTATAGACCTGTGACAGCTTGTATTTTCCAACGGTATCTACAATTACATCTCCTTTAAGCTCTTTTGTCTGTTTGAAAGAGTCTAGGAGGTGCTACCTTAAATCTCTGAGATGTAAAAGGAATATTTCACAGTAACACCCTTGGTTCATCTTTACCAGGTAATGTTTCCTTGATGGCACCTTGGACTTGATCTTTGCTCTGAAGTCCCATGATGGTTATTTTATGTATCAACTTGAATGAATCACAAGGTATCCAGATATTTGGGTAAACACTTTTTTAAGTGTTTCTGTGAGGGTGCTTTTGGATGACTTTATCATTTAAACTCATAGACAGAATAAAGTCAATTACCCTATGTAATGTGTGTTGGCTTCATCCAGTCAATTGAAGGCTTAGCTGGAACAAAAGGCTGATCCTTTCCTAAATAAGAGGGAACTCTTCCTGCCTGATTGAATTCAAACTTGGACATAAACATACTTTATGATACTCACCTAAAAAGAAAAATACAATTGATGCTGTTGACATCCTATCTGGAAATACTTAGCCAGACCAATAGTTTGTAGGTGCATTTTCTATTTTCTGTACAACCATACATGATAGTTTTGCTAAACTTTTTGCCACTGCACATCAAGGATCTCATTTTCTCCAGTTTTCATTTACATTTTCCTTAACTGTTCTTTAGTCCGACGTAGACAGTCTCCTTGAGGCCCATCAGATTTCTACCAATAGCCTCAAGACCATTCCAGTTTCTATCCACCACATGGTCCCAAAACTAATGCCACATGTTTTTGGTTTGACAGTATTTTCTTTCCAGGTACTGAATTGTGCATTTTTTCATAATTTTGTGGGTCAGAAATTTGAATAGGGAATGGCAGAAATGGCTTGTCTCTGTTCTACAATATCAGGGACTTCATTTGGGAAGATGCAAAAGCTTGGATGACTCAGTAGGCAGAAGAAGAATCACCTAGAAACTTCTTTTTTTTTAAATTAATCAATTAATTTATTTTACTTTACAATATTGTATTGGTTTTGCCATACACTGACTTGAATCTGCCATGGGTGTACATATGTTCCCCATCCTGAACCCCCGTCCCCCCTCCTTCCCCATCCCATCCCTCTGGGTCATCCCAGTGCGCCAGCCCTGAGCACCCTGTATCATGCATCGAACCTGGACTGGCGATTCATAGAAACTTCTTTATTTACATATCTTGCACCTTAAATGGGATGGTTTGAAAATTAGAACTACTGACCAGAATGTTGCAGGTAATTTTTCCAGGAGGCCTCTCTGTTTCAAAGAATGGCAGATGCTTTAGGATGCTTAGATGTCTCATCTGGTGGCTCATGGCTTCTAGTGTGGTGACTTAGAGAGAACCAGGCAGAAGCTTCATGGGTCTGTCTGCCATAGCCTGAGAAATCACACTGAGCATTCCTACTATATTCTGCTTATAATGGGTATATCACTAAAGTCAACCCAAATCAAAGGGGAAGGGGCATAGACTTCCAGTCTTGGTGGAAGAAGCGTAAAAAATTGCTGACTTGTTTTTCTATAACTGCACAAAATTAGAAAGCAAGGAAGCCAATAATTTGCCAGAAACTTATCATGAAGAATATTTGTGCTATGAGCATAGGCTGGGAGGCCTTCAAGCCTTCAATATTTATACTCTTTCTGTCTTGTTTGGAGGAAGGAAAATATATGCAAATCAGAGGAAATAGTATGGAATTAGTACAATGTCTTTTTTTTTTATTAGTTGGAGGCTAATTACTTCACAACATTTCAGTGGGTTTTGTCATACATTGATATGAATCAGCCATAGATTTACACATATTCCCCGTCCCGATCCCCCCTCCCACCTCCCTCTCCACCCGATTCCTCTGGGTCTTTTAATCTTGGGTATGTGTTAGAAATACCTGGGAAGCATTCAGGAATTCTGATGCCCAGGCAGCACTCCAGAGCAGTGAAACTAAAATTTCAATAGGGAAGCATTATGTGTGTGTGTGTGTGTATTTGTGGGGTAGGGACATGGGAGTATGCAGGTGTGCTTGTGTACTTTAAAAAAAATTTTTGTTTTAAGTGCCTGAGGTGATTCTGTTATATAGCTAATATTGAAGACCACTGAACTAATCCTGAGGTTAACAAGAAATTTGATGACCTTCATTTGATTTGACTTCTAACAGCCTGGGTTGACTGGCCTCTACAAGCTCCCTAAATGAACCCTAATAGTGAACATGGGCTACTAATGCATGTATGGAAGAGAATTTGAGAAAATCAGCTCCTAGTGAAACTGTTAGATAATGAGCCTGGAGTCCTAAGTCTTATACCGTTCCCCAAAGAATCTGATTTCAAGAAAAGCTTAACAGTAATATATAAAAAAGCATACTAGAAAAAAACTATTCATAATACCAGCATTGCCTTAAGCCATAATTGACAACAGTTAAGTATTGAGAGAAATTTTTATATTTGTTATAATTTGCTGCATAAAGTAATCTGCTTATATGTTTAATTTTGCACTTTCAATGTGCTGAGGTAATTGTGCTTTTTTTGTGTTGGTTAGATGTTGGTTAGACATCTAGTTAGATGTCTATGTACATGTTTCTTCAGTTTGACTTTAAGCTATTTGAGGATAGGAAGCATATCTTATTAACCATTGAAGCCTAAGTGGCTGGAAAATTGTAAGGCTCAATAATATTTGTTAAGCTAAGTAAGTGGACTGAAAAACCAAGAATCCTCTTACAATGAAGACAAGAAGGGGAGTTTTCACAATGAAGTGCCTAATGGAAAAACAATAGCACTAAGCTTGCATATGAAAACAATGAAATGATTAGAAATGGCATGTATGATCCTAGGCCATTTCCCCAAAAGACTGCCAATACAACATCTTAATGCTTTGAAAAATCTAGCAAAGGAAGCAATGATAATGGTAATAATATATACATTATTTCACTGTCTTGAATTTTTATTATATTGAAACATATGCTGTCTTGCATACAGGGTTATCATTACCATTTTTCTAAATTCCATATATATGTGTTAGTATACTGTATGCAATTGTAACATATATTGTATATATGTTGTATATGTTGCATATATCATAACATATGCAATAAAGGTTTGGAGATGACATTTTGTGTGTGGTAGCACTCTTTGAATAAAATAGATTGCTCTGAATGCCAGATATGAAGACTTCTGTTATTAGTTAGTATTTATCTAGGTGAAAAAAACTCTGGGAAATGTCTATCTTACGATTTCTTGCTTGAATCTAAGCTCCTTGACCCACAGAAACTCAGTTTCTCTGAATTCACCTCAAACATTCAGATTGGGCTCTCTGGCTCTGACTATGGATAAACCTTCGCCCATGTACTTATGGGTAACTTTAAATTGCCATAGGCTGACTGTGCCCTTGTATCCAGCAGCTGCAAAAGTTGAAAAAGGCAATATATATTCAACATTCTTAAGAAAACACTGTCCATTTCCTAAATATCATTGTAAAAAAGTCTCACATAGAGAGGACCCCAATTATGACTTAATACTACTTTTATGATTAGATGCTACCTTAGACCAAGATCCTTTCAGGAGTAAAGTTACCAAAATATTTTCATTCTGAATACAGTATGCATTCCCTTATATTTTTTTCTGCCTCTCTTTGACCCCCCGTATAAAGAGAATATGCAGCTGGACTTCAAATATAGCTCCAGTATTTCTAAAAGATCTGATGTTTGCAGACACTACTGAAGCTCCCCAGAAATCAGAAACAAAAGCAGGACCAAGAGGTCACAAGGGGTTTCATTCCACTGGACTTTTTGAGCATTTATGGCATAGATGTTTCTCTGTGTGAATTTACAAGCACTGGATTTTAACAAGCAGGAGAATCATTCTTGAAATCTTTCCATGTAAGCACACTATTTTCTAAGCTCCCTTTTCCTTGAGATTCCTTTTTGTGCATGCAGAGCTTCATTATTTAAATTCAGACAGATGCATAGAGCTGAATGATTCTTTGGAGACTTGAAAGTCTAGTCGTTTGCTAATTCTGGGATACTCATTATAAACCAGACATAACAGCTTAAGAAAATATCATAAATGCTCTGTCTCCATGCAAAAACATCATGAATATTGATGTTCAGTTTCTGTCAATCCTATGGCTCTTTCTTATTTCATTCAAATTATAGGATAAGAAGGTAGTCCTGCTATGATATACACAGAAACATAGACTGAAAATTTGTCTATAATGCTCTTTTAATCTCTACCTTGCCAGGAATGTAAATACTAGGCAATAGTTTCTTTGTTCTTATAGTGGCTGCTCCCATTTTCAAGAACAGAAAATCAAATCTCATAGTATTTAAGCTGTTTGCCCCAAATCTTACTTACCAGCTATTAAGTAGAACCAGTATTTGAATCCAGTTTTTCCCTATTAGGCAGTGTTAGTTGCTCAGTCATGTCCAACTCTGTGTGGCCTCATGGACTGTAGCCTGCCAGGCTCCTCTGTCCATTGGATTTCCCAGGTAAATGACCTTTCTATGTCTAATATCATGTTAACATTTTCTCAATAAAGGGTATAAGAATAAGTAATTGAATGAAGGGATAAATAATCCCCCCATTATGATGTTGGTCTGGATCACAAAAAGAAACAATTAAAAAAGACCTTTCCCAGAATGAGAGGATCCTTGGCTGCTAAACACCTACTTCACGTACCAGGGAAAGTGTAGGCAGTTATATCAGCAGGAAACATATCAGGTTGCATGTCCTTTCCAAGATGATAATCAGTCCTATCAAAGGATAGAGGTTCCATGCACTAGAGATAACAAAGTCACAGAGGATACGCCCATATGAAAAGCTGATTGGCATTGAAACATGTATATTACCATATGTAAAACAGATGACCAGTGCAAGTTCGATGCATGAAGCAGGGCACTCAAAGCGGGTGCTTTGGGACAGCCCAGAGGGATGGGGTGGGGAGGGAGGTGGAAGGGGGGTTCAGGATGGGGGGACACATGTACTCCCGTGGCTGATTCATGTCAATGTATGGCAAAACATGCATTTTTTGTTTTAGAAAATATATATAAATATCTCCAATTAAAATAAATTAATTAATTAAAAAAAGAAAAGCTGATTGGCTACTCCTTAGTTTCAAAACAATAGAGTGGTTCATACAGTAAACTAAATAGCTTCTATTAACAAGTGAAATTTGGTCTAAATCAGTCAATTTTGTATAAACTTACCACATCCAAAATAAAAACAAATATGAAGCATTTGTTTTTATAAAATATTATTATATTCAAACCACTAGATTAAAAAGAAAAAGTTTGTCTATGTCCAATGATGTATGGCATCAAACATTCTAAATGTTAAGTACTAACAGATCAGCCTGAGGGAGTCATTGGGGCAGGCTGTCTAGGATGTGTTTTTGGTAGTTCAATACCCTCCTAGCTGCTGTAACTAGTATATAAGAATATCACTTTAATATCCAAATGTGAACACTTTTAAAGAAAAATGTTATATCTACTTATTCTCAACTTGTTTGAGAAGGCAACTTCAGGATTAGTACCTATTCATCTACAAATGTGGAATCTACTTTAGACAAGATCTATCAAGCAAGATCCAAAAGATTAAACTGATTGACATTCCATACAGTTCAAGAGGATTAGAGGCTGTGTCTTCAAGTTTCCTGGTGCAGAAAATCCTTATATTTTTAAGCAGGCATGGGCAGCATAGGAGATGTAGAGTAGCCAGAAGCTGTATATAATAACAGATTTTTCCCAGAGACCTTAAAGGCCTAAAAGTTACTGAATGGCCTGGAGCTCAAAATATTTAGAACTTAAAAGTCAGAATCATTAAACTAGGTCACTAATTCATCTGTGAAATTATTTACCATATCTGCCCAATAAGGTGAGTTGGATTAATGGTTTCAAAGTTCAGTTCAGTCGCTCAGTCGTGTCTGACTCTTTGTGACCCCATGGACTGCAGTACGCCAGGCTTCCCTGTCTATCACCAACTTTTAGAGCTTACTCAAACTCATGTCCATTGAGTTGGTGATGCCATCCAGCCATCTCATCCTCTGTCGTTCCCTTCTCCTCCTGCCCCCAATCCCTCCCAGCATCAAGGTCTTTTCCAATGAGTCAACTCTTCGCATGAGGTGGCCAAAGTATTGGAGTTTCAGCTTCAGCATCAGTCCTTCAAATGAATATTCAGGACTGTTTTCCTATAGGATGGGCTGGTCTGATCTCCTTGCTGTCCAAGGGACTCTCAAGAGTCTTCTCCAACACCACAGTTCAAAAGCATCAATTTTTCAGCGCTCAACTTTCTTTATAGTCCAACTCTCACATACATGCATGACTACTGGAAAAACCATAGCTTTGACTAGATGGACCTTTGTTAGCAAAGTAATGTCTCTGCTTTTTAATATGCAGTCTATGTTGGTCATATCTTTCCTCCCAAGGAGTAAGTGTCTTTTAATTTCATGGCTGCAATCACCATCTGCAGTGATTTTGGAACCCCCCAAAATAAAGTCTGTCACTGTTTCCATTGTTTCCCCATCTATTTGCCATGAAGTGATGGGACCAGATGCCATGATCTTAGTTTTCTGAATGTTGAGTTTTAAGCCAACTGTTTCACTCTCCTCTTTCACTTTTATCAAGAGGCTCTATAGTTCTTCACTTTCTGCCATAGGGGTGGTGTCATCTGCATATCTGAGTTTATTGATATTTCTCCCGGCAATCTTGATTCCAGCTTGTGCTTCATCCAGCCCAGCATTTCTCATGATGTACTCTGCCTATAAGTTAAATAAGCAGAGTTCACTTCTAACCTATTATTATACTCTAGATCTTTATACTTAAGGAACCCCTTAGAGATTAAGTTGGGCTTGATAATGCCAAAGTGGGTCAAAAGAGTTTAACTATAAATTTACCTTTTCAGGTGCTCTTACATTTCTTCTTTCTGTTCTTTCCTTCTTTCTTGGATTCTTTCCTCAGTCTGGAGAACTTCATTTAGTATTTCTTTAAGTATAAACTTGTTGTCAATGAATTTTTTTATCTTTTGCTTGCTCAATAATGCCCTTATTTTCTTTTATTTTTGGAGGGTACTTTTCCTAGGTTTAGAGCTTTATGTCAGAAGTGTTTCTGTCTGCATTTTAAAGTTGTCAACAACTTTCATTGTTTCTATTAAAATGTCAGCTCTCCATCTTTTTGCTCTTCTTTTAAAGGTAACATATCTTTTTTCTCCAGATGTTTTGAAGACTTTACCTTCATCACTAGTTTTCAGCAGCTTACTATGAATAAACTAAGTTTTTTATTTGCATTAATCCTGTTTGGATATTGCTGAGTATTATGAATCTGTGAGATGAGGCTTTTATAACATTTGGAAAATTTTTTACTATTATCTCTACAAATGCTGTTTCTTTATCACTCCTTCTCTGTCTTCTACTTATAGTATAGTCACACATATTTTAACCATTTCATTATGTTCTACTTGTCCTGTGTTCTTTTTTCTCACATCCTTTGTCATTTCCATGATTCTATTCAGATACTTTATATTAGTTTGTCTTCAGGTTTACTCTCTATGTTTTATAGTATGATTAATTTTTTATTGGTCCCATTTCTTTCTGTATTCATATTTTCTTCCCTTTTTCCACTTTGTCATCCATGTGCTTTAATAATTTAACCATTGTTATTTCAAAGCACTAACAACCTCAGATATGCAGATGACACCACCCCTATGGCAGAAAGTGAAGAGGAACTGAGGAGCTTCTTGATGAAAGTGAAAGAGGAGAATGAAAAAGCTGGCTTAAAAGTCAACATTCAAAAAACTAAGATCATGTCATCTGGTCCCATCAATTCATGGCAAATAGATGGGGAAACAATGGAAACAGTGACAGACTTTATTTTTTTGGACTCCAAAATTACTGCAGATGGTGAGTGCAGCCATGAAATTAAAAGATGCTTGCTTCTTGGGGAAAAGCTATGACCAACCTAGACTGCATATTAAAAAGCAGAGACATTACTTTGCCAACAAAGGTCCATCTAGTCAAAGCTATGGTTTTTCCAGTAGTCATGCATGTATGTGAGAGTTGGACTATAAAGAAAGTTGAGCGCTGAAAAATTGATGCTTTTGAACTGTGGTGTTGGAGAAGACTCTTGAGAGTCCCTTGGACAGCAAGGAGATCAGACCAGCCCATCCTAAAGGAAATCAGTCCTGAATATTCATTGGAAGGACTGATGCTGAAGCTGAAACTCCAATAATTTGACCACCTGATTTGAAGAACCTACTCATTGGAAAAGACCCTGATGCTGGGAAAGATTGAAGGCAGGAGGAGAAGGGAACGACAGAGGATGAGATGGTTAGATGGCATCACTGACTCGATGGACATGAGTTTGAGCAAGCTCCGGGAGTTGGTGAAGGACAGCAAAGCCTGGCATATTGCAGTCAATGGGGTCTCAAAGAGTCAGACACAACTGAGTGAGTGAACTGAACTGATTTCTAAGTATTTGTCCACTAAAACTAACAGATGGATCATTTTGCATGCAGCAAAAGTGATTCCAAAAGGGAAGTTTAGAGCAATACAGGCCTACCTCAAGAAAGAAGAAAAATTTAATAAACAATTTGAATTTATATCTAAAAGAACTAGAAAAAGATAAAGAGAAGGAAATAATAAAGATCAGAATAAAATTAAATGAAATAAAGATGAAAAAATAGAAAAGATTAACGAAACTCAGAGCTGGCTCTTTAAAAAGAAAATCAAGAAAACTTTAGCTATACTGAGAAAAAAAGAGAATTCAAAGAAAATCAGTGCTAAAATAGGAAAAATTACAACTGATACCACAGAAATACAAAGGATCATAAGAGGATAGAATGAGCAATTATATGCCAACAAATTGGACCACTTAGGAAAAAAATGTATAAATTCCTAGAAACACATAATTTTCTAAGACTGAATCATGCAGAAATAGAAAATTTGTACAGACTGATTACTAGCAAGGAGATTAAAACATTAATAAAAAATATTCCAACAAACAAAACCTAAGACCAGACAGCTCCATTGGAGGATTCTACAAAACATTCAACGAAGACTGAATACTTATTCTTAAATTCTATCAAAAAACTGAAGAGGAGGAAAAGCTTCCAAACATATTTCACAAAGCCAGCATTACCCTGATACCAAAAACAGACAATAATGCCACAAAAGAGAAAATTATAGGCCAATATCTTTACAAATGTAGATATAAAAATTATCAACAAAATATTAGCATTCTGCATTCCTCAGTGCTTTAAAACAATCATACACCACGATCAAGTGGGATTTATTCAAAGGGTGCAAGGGTGCTTCAACATCTGCAAATAAATAAACATGATACATCACATTATCAAAATGAGGGATAAATATCATATGATCATCTCAATGTATACAGAAAAAGCATTTGACAAAATTCAACATCCGTTGATGATAAAAAAAAAATCCTCAACACAGTGTATATAGAGGAAAGTATCTCAACATAATAAAGGCTATATATAGCAAATCCGCAGCTAACATCATTCTCAATGGTGCACAGTTGAAAGATTTTCCTCTAAGATCAGGAACAAGAAAAGAATGCCCATTCTTGCCACTTCTACTAAACCTAGTATTAAGAGTCCTAGCCACAGCTATTAGGAAGAAAAAGAAATAAAAGGCCTCCAAATAGGAAAGGAAGAAGTAAAACTTCATTATTAGCAAAAGACATGATACTACATATATAGAAAGACCTAAAGACTCCCACAAAAAACAAACAAAAAAAAACTGAATTCAATAAAGTTGCAGGATACAAAATCAATATACAGAGATCTGTGCCATTTCTATACACTAATAATGAACTATCAGAAATAGAAATAAAGAAGCAATCCATTTATAATTGCCTCAAAAGAATAAAATACCTAGGAAAATTTTTAACAAAGATGTCAAAGGCCTATAAACTGGAAACTGTAAGGAGAAGACACAAATAAATAGAAAGATATTCCATGTTCATGAATTGGGAGAATTAATATGTTAAAATGTCCACAGTACCCAAAGCAATCCACAGATTCAATGCAGTCCTTATCAAAATTCCAATGGTATATTTCACAGAACTAGAACAAATAATTCTGAATTTATATGGAGTCAGAAATGACCCTGGGTAGTCAAAACAATCTTGAGAAAAAACAAAACCACAGGTATCATGCTTCCTCATTTCAAAGTATACTACAAATCTATAGTAATCAAAACAGTATGGTACTGGCACAAAAACAGACAGATCAATGGAACAGAATTGAGTGCCCAGAGATAAACTCATGCACATATTAACAATTTATGATGAAGCAAAAGACATACAGGGAAGAATGGATATTCTCTTCAATAAATGGTATTGAGAAAACTGGACAGCCTCGTGCAATAGGACAAAATCAGATCTCTATCTTACATCATACACAAAAAAGTTAACTCAAAGTGGATTAAAGACTTAAAAGTAAGACCTCAAACCATAAAATTTCTAGAAGACAGCATAGGTGATAACTTCATTGACATCAGTCTTAGCAATGTTTTTATGAAACTGACTCCAAAAGCAAGAGAAACAAAATAAAAAATAAACAGATGGGACTATATCAAACTAAAAAGCTTCTGCACAGCGAAGGAAATCATCAACAAAGTGAAAAGACAACCTATTGAATGGGAGGAGATATTGGCAAATAATATATAGATACGTGATTAATATCCAAAATATATAGTGAACTTATACAACTCAACATGAAAAAACAAGAATTCAATTAAAAACTGGGCAGGGGTATGAATAGACAGTTTTTCAGAGAAAATATACAGCTAGCCAACCACCACATGAAAAGATGTTTAATATCACTAATTATTAAGAAATGCAAATCAAACCCACAATGAAATATCAGTACACACCTGTTAGAATGGCTATAATTGAAAAGACAAAAAATAACAAATGTTAAGGAGGATGTAGAGGAAAGGGAACCTTCAAATACTGTTGATGGAACTGTAAATTGGTGCAGCCAATTTGGAAAACAGCATGGAGGTTACTCAAAAAATTAAGAATAAAACTACCATATGAACCACTTAAATAACCACTTATTCCACTTAAATAAGCCAGTTATCTGACTTATTTATCTGAAGAACACAAAAACACTAATTTGAAAACATATATGCACCCTTATGTTCATTGAGGGCTTCCCTAGTAGCCCAGTCTGTAAAGAATCTGCCTGAAATGCAGGAGACGTGGGTTCGATGCCTGGGTCGGGAAGATCCCCAGGAGAAGGAAATGGCAACCCACTCCAGTATACTTGCCTGGAGAATCCCATGGACAGAAGAGCCTGGCAGGACACAGTCCATGGGGTCACAAGAATCGGACATGGCTTAGTGACTAAACGATGATGATGATCTTCATTGAAGCAATATTTACAATAGCAAGTACATGGAAGTTACCCAAGGGTCCATCAAAAAATTAATGGATAAGAAGATGTGATACATGTACACACACACACACACACACACACACACACACACACACACACACACAGAGGAATACTACTCAGCCATGAAAAAGGCTGAAATCCTACCATTTACCCCAATATGAATGGACCTAGAGGGTATAATACTAATGAAATATATCAGTCAGACAGAGAAGCACAGATACCACTTGATTTCACTTATTTATGGAATCTAAGAAAACAAAACAAACAACATAAAACAAAAGCAAACTAATAGATACAGAGAGTAGATTAGTGGTTACCAGAGGAGAAAGGGATTGGGAGTGGATGAAAGTGGTCAACTATACAGTGAGGGATGGCAGCTAGAAATGTGATGATGATCACTTTGAACTGTATATAGGTGTTGAATTATAATGCTGTATACCTGAAACTTATAAATATAGCAGTTCAGTTCAGTCGCTCAGTCGTGTCCGACTCCTTGCGACCCCATGGACTGCAGCACACCAGGCTTCCCTGTCCATCACCACCTCCAGGAACCTACTTGAACTCATGTCCACTGTGTTGGTGATACCATCCAATCATCTCATCCTCTGTTGTCCCCTTCTCCTCCTGCATTCAATCTTTTCCAGCATCAGGGTCTTTTCCAATGAGTCAACTCTTCGCATCGGGTGGCCAAAGTATTGGAGTTTCAGCTTCAGCATCAGTCCTTCCAATGAATATTCAGGACTGATTTCCTTTAGGATTGACTGGTCTGATCTCCAAGGGACTCTCAAAAGTCTTCTCCAACACTACAGTTCAAAAGCATCAATTCTTCAGTGCTCAGCTTTCTTTATAGTCCAACTCTCACATCCATACATGACTACTGGAAAAACCATAGCTTTGACTAGATGGACCTTTGTTGGTAAAATAATGTCTCTGATTTTTAATATGCAGTCTAGGTTGGTCAGAGCTTTTCTTCCAAGGAGCAAGCGTCTTTCAATTTCATGGATGCACTCACCATCTGCAGTGATTTGGGAGCCCCCCAAAATAAAGTCTGTCACTGTTTCCATTGTTTCCCCATCAACTTGCCATGAAGTGATGGGACTGGATGCCGTGATCTTAGTTTTCTGAATGTTGAATTTTAAGCCAACTTTTTATTCTCCTCTTTCACTTTCATCAAGAGGCTCTTCAGTTCCTCTTCACTTTCTGCTGTAAGGGTGGTGTCATCTGCATATCTGAGGTTATTGATATCTCTCCCGGCAATCTTGATTCCAGTTTGTACTTCATCCAGCCTGGCATTTCGCATGTACTCTGCATATAAGTTAAATAAGCAGGGTGACAATACATATTATATATATATATGGACAGGGAGGCCTGGTGTGCTGCGATTCATGAGGTCACAAAGAGTCAAACATGACTGAGTGACTGAAATGAACTGAACTGATATAGAACACTGGATATCTAGATGATAGATATTAATAGATAATGATGATAGATAGATGGTGTGTGTGTGTGCTCAGTAGCTCAGTTGTGTCTGACTCTTTGTGACCCCATGGACTGTAGTCTGCTGGGCTTCTCTGATTTCCTAGGCAAGAATACTGGATTGGGTTGCCATTTCCTCTTTCAGGGAATCTTCCCAACCCAGAGACTGAACTTGCATCTTCTGTGTCTCCTGCACTGGCAGGTGAATTCTTTACCACTGAACTACCTGAGAAGCCCAGACAAATGGTAGATAGATAGACAGATATGAGAGTAGGAAGAAGAAGAATGATATCAGCAGATAAAGAAAAGACATTGAATAAAGAATTTTGAAACTTTTAAAGCCAACTGGCCTCCCATCCCAACCTCTACTCAAAGCACTAGCTAAATGCCGTAATTGTTCATGGCAAAATGAGTCAGTAAATAAACTGAGTGAAGTAAACAAACTATTCAAGAATATAATCAGGAAGAGCTAAATTTCAGAAGATAGAGGAAGACAGTAATGTATAGATGCCTTGAATTTTCAGTCTGTTGAAATTTCTGAAAATGTGCTTCAGCTCCAAATGACTTTAGTGAAATGCCAAAGTCGATTAGCCTGCAATGAGTAGAGTTAAACAGCAGAGAGTCTTTTAAAATAGATAGAAATCCATTTTATAAAACTCATTTCTTAGTCAGAAGTTTTTAAAAATTAATTCTGTCAAGTATTTGGAGCTTCTCAAGATTTTGAAATTCTATGACTTCAAATCTATTTGGGCTTATTTGGGGACTGGCATAATAGCAGCACACCCACATACAGATTGCTTTACTCTGTCACACAGCTCTGTTATAGGGTGAGAGAACAAGACTGTTCACCACTTAAACTGATCTCCTGATCTCTGGTGACAAGGAAAATACACCTCTCTCCCTCTTCCTCCCCACACCTCTTCCTCTTTCTCTTGGTATACCATAGAAATTTTTTAAATTGATTATAATTGGTGAGGGAGTAGGGAAGAGTTAAATCTACCTACAGAGTCAATGATGGTTTATCTTATCATTCATAATGCCCTGTTAATAGTAGCACATGTTAATCTAAGACAAGATATTGGGTCCATTTATCTTTCTATTTATTACCTGAAGCATTAAAAGAACATGAAGGGAAACTTATTTAGTTAAATATTCAACATATGAAGAACACGTGTTGGTTAGCTTTTGCGCTTTGAATAGTTCAAAATCACTGGTTCTTCTTGAAGCGTTTGTCACAATCAGGACTCATTCATTTGAAGGGGAGGAGAATTTGCTACCCAAAAATATGGCTTTTTGGCATAAGGATTATTTTTGTCTGATTATTTTTAAAACAGCAGATATAGGAGAAACTATAAAAGTATAGCAAAAGTTACCCTCTTCTAAGAGATATAGTAATGAGGGAAATTTCCATTTGTATTTTCCTGGCTATACCAGAAAGAGGAGTATGACCAAATCTCTAGATGGGGAAGGCAGGGACTTAAATCTGCATAACAACCATGCCCTTGTATATTGTGATTTGCCTGATAACCTCCTGTAACTAGCATTCCTAAAAAAGAAAAACTTTTTAAAGAAAGCTGAGTCCCAAAGAGTTGATGCTTTTGAACTGTGGTGTTGAAGAAGACTCCTGAGAGTCCTTTGGACTGCAAAGAGATCAAACCAGTCAATCCTAAAGGAAATCAGTCCTGAATATTCATTGGAAGGACTGATGCTGAAGCTCAAGCTCCAATAATTTGGCCACCTGATGCTAAGAACTGACTCATTGGAAAAGACCCTGATGCTGGGAAAGATTGAAGGCAGGAGAAAAAGGGGATGACAGAGGATGAGATGGTTGGATGGCATCATCAACTTGATGGACATGAGTTCGAGCAAGCTCTGGGTGTTGGTGATGGACAGGGAAGCCTGGTGTGCTGCAGTCCATGGTGTCGCAAAGAGTTGGACACGACAGAGCAACTGAACTGAAATGAACTAGCATCCCTGCTTCACCAACATCTTCTTTTGTCTTTAGCTGGAAATGATTTTTAAGATGGTGGTTTGGGACATTTTTGGGAGTTACTCAGTTTCTCTGGGTTTCTCCCATGTATAAAGGAGGTATACATGTTACTAAACTTCTGTTTGTTTTTCTCCCGTTAATCAGTCTTTTTACTACAAGGATATCTCAGCCTCCTAGAAGGAGAACCTAAAAGAAGAAATTATCTTTCCTCTCCTACATAACTCGGGCAGATTTCTGGGATCTGGTTCTCGGCAAGTCACTAATGTGAAAAGACGGTTTTGGAACTGTACAAAAATGGGCCAGAATGCATTGTTTTAGGCTACATCTGTGCTTTCCTCCGTCGTTTTGTAAGGTCTGCTTCTAGCTCTGGATTCACTTTTCTGTTGTACAGGATATTATCTTCACCCTCATTGAACTTCAAGACAAATCAATAAAATATTATATTCTTGGGGAAAAAAAACTTTACAGTGCAAGCAGATTATGTTTGATTTATACTTTGAGGAGAAGTGGCATGAGAAAAATTACTATTCTGAAAACATAACAGTGTATTACCTCTATCATATGTGGCATCAACATACAATATTTACAAGGGCTTTTTCCTTCCCTTTCAACATTGGAAAATTAATAAACCCAGTCCAACTCATTCTTCTCATTTTCATTTATTTGGATGCTATCAATTTTATATCTGTTACAAAATAGCAACCATTAAATCTCATGTGCTTTTGTTATTTAAAAAAACTGTCATGCACATGTATCATAAATATTGCACTTGGAAAGATTAATTGGATCATTTTGCTCTTTTCTGTGTTTGGGCTTAGAAGCTTCTAATGTCATATGGGAAGGAAACCAAATGCATGATGCATTCCTAGTATTCTCTGCTATAGTTAAAGATAAGCATTTAGAAGTGTGTTCTCTGTCTCCATCCAACATTTTTGGTCTGTTTCTCCACTGGTTCCTTAACATCTTCAAACATACTTTGAAACATACCTAAGCTTCCTCATTTTGTAACTTTTTAGTTGACCTTGATCTCTTATCTGGGGATTTCTCTGGTTCTCTACTATATTTTAGCCTCAGAATGATCAAAATTGGGGTATAGTTCACATACGAATAAGACTCAACATTTAAATGGTTTTCAGTATATTCATAACCATCACCACTGTCCAAATCCAGAATATTTCCATTACCCCAAAAAGAAACCCTATCCCCATTAACAGTCACTTCCCAATCTCCCCTCCCAAGCCTGCCAATTACTAATTCCCTGTTCTGGACATTTTATATAAATATCATCACACAATATGTGGCCTTTTGTATTCGGTTTCTTTCATTCAGCATGTTTTCAAAGTTCATCCATGCTATAGCACAAATCAGTATGTGATTTTTCTTTATGGTTGAATAATATCTCATTTGATGAATATACCATATTTTGTTTATACATTTATCAGTTGATTACATTGGGGTTGTTTCTACATTTTGACTATTTTGAATAATGCTGCTATGAGTATTTGTGTACATGCTTCTTTGTGGACATATGTTTCCAGTTCTTTTGGGTATATAACTAGCAATGGAATTGCTGTGTCATATAGTAACTATGTTTAAAATTTGAGGAACAGCCAAACTGTTTTCCAAAGCATCTGCATATTTTTACATCTGCACCATTATGTATGGAAGTTCAAGTTTCTACACATCCTTGTCAATGTTTGTTATTACCTGTCATTTTGAAAGACATACTTGGTAGGTGTGAAGTGTGTCCCACTATAGTTTTGATTTGCATTTCTTTGATGGTTAATGAATTGAGCACCTTTTTTTGTGTGTTTATTAGATATTTGTATATCTGCTTTGGAGAAATATTTATTTAAATCCTATGCTCGTTTTTAAACTATATTGTTTGCATTTTCATTATTGAGTTGTGAGAGTTCTTCATATACTCTGAGTATGAGATCCTGATCAGATATATGATTTACAAATATTGTCCCCCATTCTATGGATTGTCTTTCTGTTTTTAAAATAGTGTCTTTCGAAGCACAAAATTTTAATGAATTCCAATTTATCTAGTTTTTTCTTTAGTTGTTTGTGCTTTCAGTATTATATCTAAAAAAATAAATTGCCAAATCCAAAGTCATGAAGATTTATGCCTATGTTTTCTTTTAAGAGTTTTATAGTTTAAACTCATATTTAGATCTTTGATACAATTTGAATCAAATTTTGTATATTGTGTAGTAAGGTTTCAAAGTCATCCTTTTGTATGTGGATATCCAGTTGTCACAACATCATTTGTTGAATCCTCATTGAACTGTCTTGGCATCCTTGTTGAAAATCAATTGACTATAAATATGTAGGTTCATCTTTATACTTTCATTTTTATCCCATATATAAGTATTCAACACCGGTGAGAAAGGCCATCATCAAAAAAATCTACAAACATAAATGCTGGAGAGGGTGTGGAGAAAAGGGAACCCTTTTGCACTGTTGGTGGGAATACAAATTGATACAGCCACTATGGAGAACAGTATGGAGATTTCTTTAAAAACTTGAAATAAAACTACCATATGACCCAACCATTCCACTATGGGTATTTATCCTGAGAACTCAATAGTGTACATATATATGGAGAAAGAGAGAGAGAGAAAGAGGGAGAGAGAGAGAGAGGTATTCTTATGCCTGTACCAAACAATCTTGACTACAAGAGCTTAAATTTTGATAATGGGAAGTGTGAGCCATCAAACCTGGTTATTTTTCCCAGTTGTTTTGGCTATTCCTATTTCCACGTGGCTTTAGTATCAGCTTATCTATTTCTACAGAAAGGGGCAGCTGAGATTTCAATAGGACTTGCTGTGAATCTGTAGATAAATTTTGAGAGTATTGTCATCTTCATATTAGTCTTCCCATCTTTGAACATGGACTCTCTTTATATTTACATACATCTTTGATTTATTTAAATAATGTTCTCATAGCTTTTTATTGTGTAAATCTTACATCTCTTTGGTTAAATTTATTCCTAAGTATTTAACACTTTTTGATTTTAAATGAAATTATTTTCTTAATTTGATTTTCAGATTGTATAGGAATTGCAATGGAATACAATATACTTGTATAAAAAACAATGCAATTATATATGGTTGTACAATCTTTTGTGTATATTGTTCTTATAGTCTAAAAATTTGCTGAATTTGTTAGTTCTAATAGTTTGGGGGCTATTTCTTATCATTTTTAGAGTATAAGGTCATGTCATCTATGAATATAGTTTTACTTCTTTCTTTCCATTTTGAATGCCTTTTGTTTCTTTTTCTTTCCTAATGCCCTGTCTAGAACTTGCAGTATAATGTGAAATAAAAGTGGGAAGACAGGGCATCCTTGTTTTGTACTTGATCTTAAGCTTTTGATTTTTCACCATTAATTGAGATGTTAGCTCTAAAGTTTTCATAGAAGCTTTTTGTCAGATTGAAGAACCTCCCCTTTATTCCTAGTTTGTTAAGTGTTTTTATGGTAAAAGATGCTGGACTTTGTTAAAAGTTTTTTCTGCATCTATTGAGAATATTGTTCTTAATGCATTAACATGGTGAACTGCACTGATTGATTTATGTATGCTGAATCAACTATAGCATTACTGGGATAATCCCTACTTAGCTGTGGTATGTACTCCTTTTTTTGCCTATTGCAGAATTTGCTTTTCTAGAATTTTAAAAGATTTTTATGTCTATATTAATGAGGGGTATTGGTTTAGAATTTTTTATTCCCTCTTGTGATGTCTTTGTCTGGTTTTGGTACATTTGTTTCCTTTTAACCTTCCACTATTAGGTATTAAGGTTCACCCTTCCACTGAAACTGCTCTAGCAGAGATGACCAAATCTGATGCCTCAGTTCTTCAAAGCATTTGTCACTGTCTTTGAATTTGCCATTATTAATTTTCACCTCTTCAAAATCTTCTTTTCCGTCAGCATTTACCCCTTGGAGAAGTTAGTACAGAGATACTCCTTTGTTTTTTGACACAAAGATGGAAGGGGGAAAGTTGGTATTTATAGTCAGAACAGCATTTTATAAAGCTGTGACCAAATCAGAGAATTCCTGCAACTATTCTGACCATCATAACAAAACAAAACACACTTCTATTGAACAAGGAATTCTGCTTCTTCTATACCAGGCTCTGGAATCACCTTACCTGGATTCCCATTCTGCTTCCACATCTCTGCTCCCTTTAGCAAGTTATTTAAGGTTTGTGTCTTCATTGCTCATTTATAAAATGGGAATGATGATAATAGTGCATATGTTACAGGGCTATAAATATTATATAATACAATGCATACAAAGTTCCTGATACATACCAAGTACTTCACAAATGATGACCATCATTATCATAGCCACACAATCTAAGAGAGATGTACATGAGTGAACTATGCCAACAATGTGACTCAGATGTTAAGCCATTGCTTCAGTTACTGCTCCAGCCTTGGTTTCCTTCCAATCTTCTCACTCAGACTTCATGATGCAGCTGTCTGAAGATGTAGGGGCAGTGCAGTATGACGGTTTTTCTTGTATCTGGGCATGGAGAAAAAAACTGCATGCCTGAATATGCTCAGGGTACTATTTATTCCCTCATTCATTCAACCAATATTTATTGAACATCAGTTATGTACCAGACACTGAGCTAAGGGAAAGGAATACAGTAGTGAATAAGATATATGTATAGTTCATGCTGCCATGCAACTTACCTTCTCGAGGGGTGGGGCATGGATATCACAATCTGGTATGGGATTGGTGAAACTTTAATCTAGAAGAAATTATTTTCAGTTTTGCAGGCCAAGCAATCTCTGTTGTAACTACTAAACCATGTGGTTGTGGTGCAAATATAGAGCCATAGAGAATACAGAAATAAATGGCACAGTTGTGTTCCAATAAAACTTTACACAAACAAGTGGCAGGCCAGATTTTGCCCAGGCTACAGTTTGCCAACTTTGGTCTAAATACATAATCATAAGTAAAGGGAATGGAATGGAAAAAAATAGAGGTTTTTTTTCCCATTATAAAGACAAGTCTACATTTACTTCAGCCTTCATTTCAAAACCAGAATGGGCCCATGAAGTCAGAAGTCCATTTTCTGCCAGGATTTGGAATTCTGCACCATCACAGTGGATATAAAACTGCATGTTCTTACAGGAATCATTGGTGACTAAGGTATATGAAGTATGTCACAGAAGATTCTTATTCCATTTTGTGTTGTTATGACCAAACAAGTTGGTCTCAAACATTTGACATTCTGAGTAACAATTTTGGTGGCCTTTCAAGTTTGTGTCTATGCTGCACATTATAATATCTATTCTCCATCCTAAAAACTGGCCTCTGACATTTTGTTTCTGTGTGGGCCAGAGTAGACAAAACACATGCTATATCCAGGGCTAGCTCCAAGAGTAGATAAGGTTTGGATTGGCTTTTATTTTTTTCACTGATTATAAAATACATAATTTCAGCAAAGCCAGGAACAAATTGAGCTACTTGGCATTTTGAAGACATTTCTAAAGAAATACTAGAAGTTACTCTTTGCCCAGAACTGTTTCAGGAGATGTGGAACCACTGAAAAGGGTCATTTAAAGCAGGGAACTGCAAGTGTAACTATACGATAATTTCTTCTTAAAACTCCCTTTTAGATGCTGTTCTTTGAAACAGCATGCTTTGTGCCCTGGCAGTTACTTTTGTTTCATGGGTCTTATTAGCTTGTAGAAGTTTTGAAGCATTTTCGTTTATTTTTTTTTCATTTATTTTTATTAGTTGGAGGCTAATTACTTTACAATATTGTAGTGGTTTTTGCCATACATTGACATGAATCAGCCATGGATTTACATGTATTCCCCATCCCGATCACCCCCTCCAGCCTCCCTTTAGTCTTTAAAACATAATCATCTTCATTTTTCTGTTCTTTTGATTCTTCTTAAAGGTTTGATTGGGCTTCCCGAGTGGTTCAGGTGGTAAAGAATCCACCTGCAATGCGGGAGACCTGGGTTTGATCCCAGGGTTGGGAAGATCCCCTGGAGGAGGGCACAGCAACCCACTCCATTATTCTTGCCTGGAGAATCCCCATGGACAGAGGAGCCTGGCGGGATTGCAGGCGTCCACGGGATTGCAAAGAGTTGGACGTCAGTGAGCAACTATCACAGCATAAAGGTTTGTTTATGCAGCTATATGATGAGATTTTTCTCTCATTTTCTCTTTTTGTTGTCATCTTTGAGATGAGCATAAGTTATCTGAATTTTCTTGCTTAATATATTTCAGTGATATAAAGTGGTTTTCTGTAGTGGTTTGACCTTTTCAATATTGTTGGCAAGATGAGTGCCTACCTTTGAGTCCTGAGAAATTAGTTTGTGAGAACGGTGCCACCTTCAGGTAATGGTATGGAACAGAAAAGAAGGCTTAGAAAAACGGCACACTAGGGGAAGCTTCTATCTGCAGCAAACTTCTATATGAATTAAGTTTTTGTTTTAAATAATTTTTGTGACCCTAGATTCCCCATGCTCCAGGCTGTGATTAAAACTTTTTTTTATTACTAAAGAAAGATTAATCTCCAAGTTAATAAGTGTTTGTGCATGTGCGCCACTTAATGCAAGTTGAGAAGAGCATCGACAGTTACACCCACATCCATACCCACACAAGTTTGAATAAAGAACCACTGAATTTTCTACTCTTTGCTCACCAGCCACATAAAATGAGACAAAGAATTCAGAAAGTGACTTCAGATACTTCTCTCCACCTCCTTTAATATTTACCATCAAAAGAATTCTATTTTAAATTTCTTATTTGAAACCAGTAGTCAGCAAAGAGATTTCTTCCCAGGTGGTGCTAGTGGTAAAGAAATCCTCCTGCTATTGCAGGAAACCCAAGAGACACGGGTTCGATTCCTGGATTGGGAAGACCCCCTGGAGAAGGAAATGGCAACCCACTCCAGTGTTCTTGCCTGGAAAATTCCAAGGACAGAGGAGCCTGGTGGGCTACAGTCCATGGGGTTGCAAAGAGTCAGACACAGCTGAGCATGCACACACACACACACATTTGAGACCAGTAGTTAGTCAGCAGATTTCTAGGAAGGCATGTACAACTAATCTGATTAATGAGAAAAAGTTTATATTGCAGAGAATGGACAACAGAGAAAAATATTAGAAAGGTGCTTGGAAAAATAATGGTGGGAACAATGTCTCTCTTCTCTAAGTAAGCATTTTTATTACTAACTGATGGCTTATTAGCCAGAGATAGTGAGTAGACTGAGGAAGCAAATGAATGGATCTGAGAAGAACCAGAAATTGAATATGGATAGAGTATGAGCTGGGGCTTCCTCTGTGGCTCAGTGGTAAAGAATCTGCTTGCAATGCAGAAGCTTCAGGAGCTGCAGTTTCAATCCCTGGGTTGGGAAGATCCCCTGGAGGAAGGCATGACAACCTACTCCAGTATTCTTGCCTGGAGAATCCCATGGACTGAGGAGCCTGGTGGGCTACCGTCCATAGGGTCGCCAAGAGTCAGACGTGACTGAAGTGGCTGAACACAGCACAGCACAGAGTGTGAGCCATGGAACCAAGAGCATAATGAGGGGCAGGAAGAATTTCGCTTCCACTGGGGGCTTTGTTGTAGGCAGTTGCAATCAAAATGGAGTGTCCTCTCAAACAACCTGTCCTCACTTTCTTTTGCTAAATCAGAAGGAATGGAGAAGTAGGGAAATAATCCTCTTTCAGGTTGAGTGAGTGCTTGCTCCTGACTATAGCCCACCAGGCTTCTCTGTCCATGGGATTCTCCAGGCAAGAATACTGGAGTGGGTTGCCACTCCTCCAGGAGATCTTCCTGAGCCAGGGGTGGAACCTGCATTTCCTGCATTGCAGGCGAATTCTTTACTGCTGAGCCATCTGTCCAAATACAAAACGAGTTGCTTCTAAAGGTGACTGAGTTCCTTGTTACTAGTGAGTCCAACTGTAGGTCAATTAGGAGCCACTTGGGGGTAGTAAGAGCACATGGCCCAGTCAAGATGGGCTCTAGCCTTAGCAGAAGCAGAATGAAGGAGAAGGAACAAGTGGACGACAGTAAGAAAGCTGTAGAAGTATTTTCCTAATAGACACTGAGTACGTTTAAGGCTGACTTGTCAGTCTGTCTCAAGTAATTCCTCTATCTTCTTTAAGATGGTGGATCATTAAACACAAAGAAAAAAGTATCCTGCTACATATAGATCCAGTTTCCTCCTGGGTTAAAATGAATTTGATTTAATAAATCAAACATTTGAAAGATTTCTTTGGAATTTAAATTCACAGTAATAGCTAATGTACTTTCTATTCAAAATTCTAAAATTAAGGAATCTGATCTTGCTTTTAGTTAGATAATATAAATGAAGAGATTTTAATGACAAACATGTAATCAGGAATGTAAGATGAAAAATAGGACATTTTCTAAAGCTCTCACATGGTATCTCTGATAAGGTTTGGTCAGTACACAAAGAATTGAAGAATGCAGTAAAAACAGGAAGGTGTAATGCACTAGGTATTTTATTTTTCAAATACTTTCCATATGCCTTCACATCCATGGCAACAGACAATAAATAGCATATGATTTAAAAATTAAATCTATTGACATGAAAAAACATTTTTCCAGAGAAGATATATGAAAGGCTAAGAAACACATGAAACGGTGTTTGACCTCATTAGTCATCAAGGAAATGCAAATCAAAACCACAATCAGACACCACTTTATATCTACTACCATGGCTATAATCAAAACATGACAACAACCTTCCTACAATGCCGTGTGCTTGTGTGTACTTAGTTGCTAAGTCATGTCTGACTCTTTGCGACCCCATGGACTGTAGCCCAAGATCCTCTGTCCATGAGAGTCTCTAGGCAAGAATACTGGAGTGGGTTGCCATGCCCTTCTCCAGGGGATCTTCCCGACTAAGGGATTGAATCTGCACCTCAATGGGGAGGTAAACTGGTGAAGTTGCTGTAAAATACAGCTTGGTATTTCCCCAAAAAGCTAAACACAAAGTTACCATATACCCCATCAATTCCACTCGTAGGTATATGCCCAAGAGAAATGAAAACATGTCTTAAAAATACATACATTTTCGTAGCAGTGTTATTCATAATAGACAAAAAGTAGAAACTACCTAAATGTGCATCAACTGCTAAATATTTTATATCCATACAATGGAATGTTATTCAGGAGTAAAAAGGAATGAAATAATGATTCATGCTTCTATAACGACGAACCTTGAAAATATTGTGTTAAGTGAAAGAAGTCAGATACAAAAGAACTCATAGTGTGTGATTCAATTCATATGAAATGTCCAGAAGAGATAAATCTGTAGAGACAGAAAGATTAATGGTTGCCCAGAACTTGGATGGGGGTTGGGGATAAACAGTGGGTGACTATTAATGGGTACAGGGTTTCTTTCTTGTAATGATGAAAATGTTCTGGAAAATGTTCTGGAATGGTGATGGTTTCACGTTCTGTGAATATATTATAAAACATTTAATTATAGAATTTAAATGGGTGGATTGCATGGGATGTGAATTATAACTCAGTGAAGCTGTTTAAAAATTATACTCCATTTTGTCCAAGATATTTATGATGCCTAACAAGTATATCATCATGATATCTACTTCCATAATATTAAAACACTGTTTTCACAGTCAGGGAGAAAAAGGTTAACAGTTGGTCATGATTTTGGCTAGCAAATCCTGATGCAGCCTCTTTCAATCGCCCATGAAAATATTTATGCAGACCCCTGAAAAGTTAATAACTAAAACAAAATCTTTAACTAATAATCTATTATCCATTTAGTTAAGGCTATGGTTTTCCCAGTAGTCATGTATGGATGTGAGAATTGGACTATAAAGAAAGCTGAGCACCGAAGAATTGATGCTTTTGAATGGTGGTGTTGGAGAAGACTCTTGAGAGTCCCTTGGACTGCGAGGAGATCCAACCAGTCCATCCTAAAGCAGATCAGTCCTGAGTGTTCATTGGAAGGACTGATGTGAAGCTGAAACTCCCAATACTTTGGCCACCTGATGCGAAGAGCTGACTCATTTGAAAAAACCCTGATGCTGGGAAAGATTGAGGGCAGGAGGAGAAGGGGATGACAGAGGATGAGATGGTTGGATGGCATCACCGACTCAATGGACATGAGTTTGGGTAGGCTCCGGGAGTTAGTGATTGACAGGGAGGCCTGGCGTGCTGCAGTCCATGGGATCACAAAGAGAGACTGAACTGAACTATTACTCAAAACTTTGCTTGAAAAGTCAAGTGCTGACTTAGCAGTAAATTAGATTACACATGCTAACCTGTAAAAAGGTGGGAAATGTTTTATAGAAATACAGTATAGAAATAAAACACATAGGGCTTCCCAGGTGGTGTTAGTCTTAAAGAATCTGCCTGCCAGTGCAGGATACCCAGGTTTGATCCTGGAGGAGGAAATGGCAACTCACTCCAGTATTCTTGCCTAGAAAATTCCATGGATCGAGGAGCCTTGTGGGCTACAGTCCATGGAGTCACAGAGTCGAACATGACCGAGCATGCACATATATGCCAAAAGCACCTGTACCTGACTCTTATCCTCAAGGATCAGACCATTTAAAGAGCAGAACAGGCTTCTCTCGGCTTCAAGGAAATTTTTTTGGGACAAGGCTGGGGCCATTCTAGTTAACTCTCCCTCTTCTCTCTTTCTTATTTCATAGAAGAATGGCAGTTGCCAGGATACAGCTTGTTGGGAAGCCTGTGATAGATGTATCCAGCGAGGCAGAGTCCATAAGTAAAGTCTGTGGGTGGAAGCAGAAAAGAGAAGAGCTTTGGTACACCTGAAGGAAGGACTGGGTCACCATACTTCTGGACAGAGTGGGACAAGTATAATGTAGATACCTTATTTGATGACAATAGCCAAGATTTGATAGATCTTGCTTTGTTCAAGCAAATCATCTCTTGTTTATACAAATATATACATACATGTACACACACACATATATATATATATAAATTCATGCTTCCTATGAAATAATACTATACAGAAAAATGAAAGCATTATCCTGTAGATTTCATTGAATTTATGCCTATTTCTAGTTATTCAATATAATTTCATAAGAGTGGAATTTGAGTCAGTTTTCATATTTGACAAATATCTTAAAGACTTTTCATACATATTAATTACTTCCCTTACTTAAAGGTCATGGTAAATTATAATCACACCAGCAAAGTATGAAAATTTTCAATTCCTTGTCAATACTGGATATTTAACCATAAAGAAATTTGTTTTAATTTGATAGAGAAGCTATAGAAACAATATTATTACAGTATTTTTAGTTCAAATTTATTTGATTACTATTTAATTATATGGAATTTATTTTTATAGGTTTACCTTTCCTATTCCTTCTTTTGTAAGTTTCATGTTCTTGCCCTTCAAACATTTTTCTACTGGGATATTTGTGATTGCCTCATTTATTTGTTAGAACTCTACATAATAATTGTATCTACCCTTATTCTGTCATATGTTGCAAATATTATCCAGGTTTCACTAGCCTTTGAGTTTTGATTAATTATTCATGAGATTTCTTAGATACAGAAAAATGTTTTTAACTGCAATCAATTCTCTTAGTCTTATCCTGTAAGATTTTTAAAACTTTACCTCTGTGATTAGGAATAACTTGGCAGCCAATTGCCCCATCAGTATTTTCTGATTTGAAATGCCACCTTTATGATATATAAAGTTCATACACATAGATAAAGACATATATTATGTAGATAAGCAGTTTTTGTTTATTCTCTTATCAGTCATGCATTGATTTATTTTAGCCTTACAATACATAAATATTTTCAAATCTGGCACTGCAAATTCTGTTCATTGTTATTTTCAAAATAATCTTAGCTATACCACTAAACCACTAAATTAGCACTTAGAGATGAAATTTATAATCTATTTGTCAAATCCTCCTATCAAATAATGTGGCACATCTTTTTATTTATTAAGGATCTTGTCTTTTAAATACCAAAGTAATTTACAAAAATTTCATTCATTTGCCAATGTTATTCTGAGATATTTTATAATTTTGGCTGTCAGCACAAAAGTTTTTTAAATATAATATTTTACTTTCTATTGATATTTAGTATTTAAAAAGAATATGTACTTTTGATACAATTTTGTATGGTTCAGAATGAGATAGTTAATGAATTATCCAAATTCACAAAACTGTTATGCATTTTTGTTTACCTTGATCTGTTAAATAAGTTATGAGAAAAGATCCATCCCTTGAAGATTGATTCATCTGCAGTTTCTCTTTGTACATTCACCTGTGTTTCCTTTATATAATCTGAAGCATATTTTCTATCAAGAATGTATGTCTTGTGAACATGAAATACTGCTTTTGGCACAGTTTACAATTTAACTCTTTTTAGAATTAACATCACAACACTTGCCTTTATTGTATTATCATTTTGTACTTTTCTCATCCCTTTATTATTAAACTTTTTCTCTCAGCATGCCTTAAGTACTTCTTTATTAAATTATTAAATAAAGAAAAGGAGATGGATTCTGAGAGTAGAGGGAAAAGCATTACTAAAAGGTGACTTTTAATTTTTAGACTAACTTGGTAGATTTTGGAGGACTGGAAATAAGACAATTTTCAACATATTAAGTTGAAAACAAAAATGTTTTCATATACAATAGACATATGTCTGGAGTTCAAAGTTAGAGATTGTGGCTGGAGATATAATTTTGGGAGTAGCCAGTTTAGGAATGTTATTTAAATCCATGGCTTGATCTGATCACCTAAGGTAAGGGTACAGAGTAAAAGGAATGGAGGTCTATAAATTAAGCTCTAGGATATGCTAACATTTTTATGATGAAAATAAGAGGATCAATATGTATGAGTGAGTTTCTCTGCTGTGCACCTGAAACTATCACAACATTGTTAATTGGCTATACTCCAATATAAAATACAATTTTTTTGGAAAAAAAAAATAAGAGGATCCAGTAAAGGAGACCAAGAACAGGCCATATTAAAGTTAAGAGGAGAGTAGGTTTTCATAGTAGCTGGTGGGGAAACTTTCTTGAAACGGAAGGACTGGATAATTTTGTCAAAAGTTGTTGAGACAGCAGTGTCCAAGTGAAGCTTCTATAGTAATGAGAATATTCTAGATCTGTGCTGTAGAACACAGTTGCCACTAGCCATAGTTGGCTATTGAACACTTGAAATATGGCTATTGTGACTGAGGAACTGAATTTCTTTTAATTTAATAGCCAAATGTGGCTAGTGGCTGCCATATAGGACAATGGCATTTGAGTTCTTAGGAAAGATGAAGACAGAAATGTGTCCATTTAGACATCAGTTTCATTGGAAAGGTGGAAAACTGGATGAGAGTGGGCCAAAGTGTGAATAAGATAAGAAGAAGCAAATTCAATAATATCATATCAAGAAAAAAACAAAAACAAGATGCAAAATTATGTGTGGAGAAAGATCTCTCTTTTAAAATAGGATATAAGAAGCATAGAAAACCTGAAAAGGGTATACACTAAAAATATTAACAGGTTATCTCTGAGTAGTGGGATAATGCTTGATTTTATTTCCTTCACATAATTTTTATATTTTTTAATTTGTACAATAGCTATGTATTCTTTTCATGTTTGATGAAATTGAAGTATATGAATATGATTATCTCAATGATATTAAATGTATTAGACCAATACATTATACATTTAAAAAATAGAACTAGAATTTGGTAACTCAAAATAAAGGATAAGATCTTTGACTTGACATTAAATCATTCACTGAACATAGTACAAATCTTTCTGAAGTTAAAAGGCTGTTAATGGACATTTTAATACATAGACTCAGTGTAATTAAATTGTACAGTTTTGTCATCAATTTTTACTCTAGGTCTAACTTTTGTTTTTTACAAATATGGTTTAGGGACTGATTCCATGTCATATTTAAATATAATTAAAACTTTTACTTTCTAAGAATTCTATAAGAGTCTTGAGTATTGAATAAGATTAATATTACCCTAAATTATGGAAGGTCTCTTTAAACAAGAGAGCAGTTGGTTAGTAATTATCATCAGATACCAAAAGTGTTTAAATATTATAAAAATGGTATTCTATGCTCATCCATAATTGTTGATTAAATTCTAATCTTTCCTACTAGATTTTTCAGTTTCATATTTATCTCCATATCCCTAAGCAGTGGCATATCTTTGTATAAAGAGTAATATTGCCTTATTGTTTATTATATGACAAGAAAAATTAAGATTTGGTTAATTTTGTGGTCTTTCATTTTACTAATCTGCCACAGAATTTTGTCTTGAGATTGTGGGCAAAAAGATGAATGTGTTTGACTTCTGACTATTTAAGATGATTTTGGTTACAAAACTATTGAATTTATTCTCTGCTTGTAATTATTTTAAACGGAGATAAGAGAATGGTGTCAATTTGAGTCCAATCAAGGAAAAATTTAGACCACTTCAATGTTCTTTGTGTAGCATCGAAAACATAAGTTAACTATGTCTGTCCTCATTCTCCAAATTTAAATTCCAGAATTATCACTACTGCTCAAGCTCAACTTGATCCCAAAGTGCCCAAGAAAGGGGATTGCTCTCCATGTCTTAAGATAATTCTCCTAATAGATAAAAGATGTGGCATAAAGGAAAGAACATTCAACTAGGATAAGAAAACCCAGATTATCCTCCTACACTTCTGCTTGCTTCCAGTATATGTAACATTGGGTACAATATATGTAACTCTATATTTAGTTATGGAAACTGTTGTTGTTATTTAGTTGCTAAGCCATATCTGACTCTTGTGACTCTATGGACTATAGCCCGCCAGGCTCCTCTGTCCATGGGACTTCTCAGGCAAGAATACTGGAGTAGGTGGCCATTTCCTTCTTCAGGGGATCTTCCTGACCCAGGAATCGAACTGGAGTATCCTGCACTGGCATATGGAATTCTTACCACTGAACCACCAGGGAAGCCCAATGGAAATACATAGAACTGTAAAATGGAGGTCATAATGGTTCTTACTTCATGGTGGTAATTAAATTTTTAGACAATTTTATAATGCATTTAATGGAGTTTCTTGCCTAGAATAAGTGTTAAATATTATCTCCCTCCTTCACAAATGACCTGTTGTTGTTATTCAGTTACTCAGTCATGTCCGACTCTTTGCAACCCCGTGGACTGCAACACACCAGGCTTCCCTGTCCTTCACCATCTCCCAGAGCTAGCTTCAACTCATGTCTATTGAGTCAGTGATACCATCCAACCATCTCTTTCTATGTCTTTCCCTGATGAACCCCACAAATAACCTGTGGGGTTCATCAAATCCAAGTGTCAACCCCTATTCTGCCTTTTCGTAGTTATGTGATTAAGACAAGCTATTTAACCTCTCCAGCGTCTAGAATTCTGTAAAAAGATAATACTACTACTACCTACCCTATGAGATTTTCATGAGGATTGCAGCATAGTATGGCATAATATACATGAAGTTTCTCCCAAGACACTAAGTATAAAATTTTATTATTAAAGGTTTATCTACTGCTTCTGGGCCTTTCAGCTAAGATCAAGTGTATTAAAGGTCTGTCTAGAGCTTCCTTTAAAGATGAACCAACACTGAAACCTGGGACCCTGTGCTGCAGAGCTGGGTGGTGAGGGGGCAGTGCAGGAGATACGGGGGCCAGAGCCTTGAAACCGCATGCTGAATGCAGTGTGTTTTTGCAAAGCTGTTTCCTTATTATTATTAAATGTGTTCCTTGTAGGAAAATTAGAAATGTAGACATAAATTTCCCATTGCCACTCCCATCAAAGGCAGGTGCCGCTGCATGGGGGACCAGGTTTAGACCTCTCTCACCTACACATGGCTCTAGGCCATTGGCTTTCTGGGGTCTCTGTGAATTGCTTGCTCCCTCAGAGCCCAGGTGCTACCTGCTGCACCCCTCTAGAGAGAGCCCTTTTCAGTTCACTGTGCAGAGCAGCAGGAGAATCAGCCACCACGCTGGGATGGATCTGTGGGCAGATAGAATTGAGGATGAAGGAATCTGGAAGTAATTATGACCTTCTTAACCTTAAGACCTTACTCTTGAAGCTAGAGACTCCAGAGTTCAGAGCTAGAAGACCCAAAAGAGCACCAGGCAGCTGACACTTGCTCAAGGACACACAACAGATTAAAACACATGCTGTCAGGCAGGGAAAGCAAGATGGCAGAGTAGTAGCTGGACATGAAGTTGGTCTCACTCCACAAATGCATCAAGATGGAACAGTTCTCACACAGCACTAGCTTAACATGAGCAGAAGACCTCAGGCACCAGAAAGGACAAGAAAGATCCCCATGTAACTGGGTAGGATGAAGGATGAAGGGAAAAGAAGTAGAGAGGAAGTGGGGTGGGACCTGTGCCCCTATGAGGGGGAGCCGAAAGAGTGGTGAGGTTCCCACATCTGGGGAGCTTCCTCACTGACGGGGAGGTCGGTTGGGGCAGAAGGAGAGCATCTGGGGCTGTAAGAGGAGAGTGACATGGCCGGTCTGTGGCAGGCAGGATAGAGTGAGACCTACACAGATGGTCCATGCCACAGCCTTGTGTGCTTTAGCCTGGGAAATGTGTCTGCTAGTGTGCACAGGGGCTGGGAGCTGGAACATGGGGACTGGAGAGCAAACTCGGGGAGAGGACTGCTGCTGGATGCAAGGAGACAGCCTCAGGGGGTGGGGAGTGAGGAAATCTGCAACCAAGAATGCTTGTGGAGGTGCCATTGTTGAGTCATGCGCAGAGACTGAAGCTGCTATTGCAGCTTCTCTCCCCACATGCTGGCCCCTGCACCCCAGGCTCCAGGAAAGGCCACCACCAGGGCTGGGCCCTCTCACACCTGCAGCCAAACCCCAGGGTAAGGCCCCCAGTGGGTATGGCCCTTGAGCATCTGCTACTGGGCAATAGGAAAGGCCCCTGCCGAGGCTGAATATCTTATGCCAGTGGCCAGGAGCTAGGAAAGGCTCCTACCCAGGGCTGAATCTCTTGTGCCAGTGGTTATGGGCCTCCCCACATGCCTCGTCACCAACGGGGCCGGATTTCTCACCAAATTTTTCATGCACCTATTGCTGCTGGGGTTCCTATGACCCTCAAGGCCATGCCACCTCCATACCCCATCCTCATTGGAGTGGACCGGAGTACTCCAGGGTAGTCTCTGGAGCAGACCCCTGTGAGTGGCCCACATGCAGAGGTGGGGCTAAAACCACAGCTGAGCACCAGAGGCCATGCAACTAAGGAAAAAAAGCTGAAATCTCTCCTCACAGCTGTGCAAACCATGAATTGACACACCCATGAGCAGCTTAGGAAAAACTCAGTGCCTACAAAACATCTGAATGGACGAGTGCTCCCACAGGCAAGATGGACCTAGACAAAACAAAAAGACAGCCCTCAGAATAGGAGAAAATATTTCCAAATGATGCAACCAACAAGGGGTTAATTTCCAATATGCACAAACAACTCATACAACTCAATAACAAAAAAACAAACAACCCAATCAAAAAATGGATATAAGACCTAAACAGACATTTCTCCAAAGAGATATAGATAGCCAATAAGCACATGAAAAGATTCTCAACATCACTAATTATTAAAGGTATCACAAGGAGGTGAAAATTCAAAACTACAGGGAGGGATCACTTCACACTGGTCAGAATGGCCATCTTAAAAAAAATCTATAAGCAATAAATGCTGGAGAGGGTGTGGAGAAAAGGGAATCCACCTACACTGTTGGTGGGAATATAAATTGTTACAGCCACTATGGAGAAGAGTATGGGGTTTCCTAAAAAACCTAAAAATAGAACTACCATATGACCCAGAAATCCCACTTCTGGGCATATACCTGGAGAAAACTATAACTTCCAAAAGATACATCCATCCCAGTATACATTGCAGCACTATTTACAATAGCCAGGACATGGAAGCAATCTAGATGTCCATCAACAGAGAAATGGATAAAGATGTAGTATCATATATAATATCTACATAATGGAATATTACTCAGCCATAAAAAGAACAAAATAGTGCTATTTGCAAAGATGTAGATAGACCTAGAGACTGTCATTCAAAGTAATCCAGAAAGATAAAAACAAATATCATATAATATGACTTATATCTGGAATCTAGAAAAATGATACTGAGGAAATTATTTGCAAAACAAAAACAGAGACACAGATGTAGAGAACAAACTTATGGATACCCAGGGTGAAAGACGGGTAAGATGAATTGGAAGACTGAAATTGACATATATATACTTCTAAGCATAAAATAGATCACTAACGAGAACCTACTGTGTAGCAAAGGGAATGCTACTCAGTGCTCTGTGTTGACTAGAAGGGAAGGACGTCTAAAACAGAGGGGCTATATGTATACCTATAGCTGATTCACTTTGCTGTACAGCAGAAACTAACACAACATTGTAAAGCAACTATATCCCAACAAAAATTTGTTAGTGTCTGACTTTCTGTGATCCCATGGACTGTATAGTCCATGGAATTCTCCAGGCCAGAATACTGGAATGGGTAGCCTTTCCCTTTCCCAGGGGATCTTCCCAACCCAGGGATCGAACTCAGGTCTTCTGCATTGCAGGCGGATTCTTTTTTCTTTCTTCATTTATTTGTATTAGTTGGAGGCTAATTACTTTACAATATTGTAGTGGTTTTTGCCATACATTGACATGAATCAGCCATGGATTTACATGTGTTCCCCATCCTGGACCCCCCTCCCGCCTCCCTCTCCATCCCATCCCTCTGGGTCATCCCAGTGCACCAGCCCCGAGCACTTGTCTCATGCATCCAACCTGGACTAGTGATCTGTTTCACACTTGATAATATACATGTTTTGATGACGTTCTGTCAGATCATCCCACCCCTGCCTTCTCCCATGGAGTCCAAAAGTCTGTTCTATACATCTGTGTCTCTTTTTCTGTCTTGTATATAGGGTTATTGTTGCCATTTTTCTAAATTCCATATATATGCGTTAGTATACTGTATTGGTGTTTATCTTTCTGGCTTACTTCACTCTGTATAATGGGCTCCAGCTTCATCCATCTCATTAGAACTGATTCAAATGTATTCTTTTTAATGGCTGAGTAATATTCCATGGTGTATGTGTACCGCAGCTTTCTTATCCATTCATCTGCTGATGGGCATCTAGGTTGCTTCCATGTCCTGGCTATTGTAAACAGTGCTGCGATGCACATTGGGGTACACGTGTCTCTTTCAGATCTGGTTTCCTCAGTGTGTATGCCCAGGAGTGGGATTGCTGGGTCATATGGCAGTTCTATTTCCAGTTTTTTAAGGAATATCCACACTGTTCTCCATAGCGGCTGTACTAGTTTCGCAGGAGTATTCTTTAACAGTTTAGCCACAAAGGAAGCCCAAGATTACTGGAGTGGGTAGTCTATCACTTCTCCAGTGGATCTCCCCGACCCAGGAATTGAACTTAGGTCTTCTGCATTGCAGGAGGATTCTTTACAAACTGAGCTATTAGGGAAGCCCTAAGGTGATAAACCAATATTAATATATGTAGGATATGAACAACACAGTTCTTACCACTCCTTCTTCCTTTATTCAGCAAACATTGTGAACGTATCTTTGATCTCAAGCAACCCAGACTCTTATGAAAGCAGCCCTCACAATACATTAATTTGGGCTGGATTGGAACAGTATCTTATCCAGTACTGTCATGGTAAAAGCTAGGAAAAATATGAGAAATGAATCTCAACAGATTTGCTATAGAAAAATCAATAAATGTTCTCCAAAACCCTTTTCCCAGGGGTCCAATCTCATACTTCTGCATGTGGATATTCAGTTGCCCAGCATCATTAATGAAGAAACTGTCTTTTCTCCATTGTATATTTTTGGTGCCCTTGTCATAGATTGGTTGACTTTATATACATGGATTTATTTCTGCACTCTTTATTCTGTTACATTGGTCTATGTGTCTGCTTTTATGCCAGTACTGTGATGTTTTGATTACTGTAACTTTGTAATATAATTTGAAATTAGGAAGTGTGATGCCTCCAGCTTTGTTCCTTCTCTAAATTGCTCTATTTGGGGTCTTTTGTTATTCCATACAAAAATAATTTCAAATAACTTTGCCTTATTTTAAAATTTATACATCTCAGGGTTAAAAAAAAAGGAAAAGTAAAGGGAAAGGTCACTGACAATTCAGTGATACCTACCATCAGCATAAAATATATTTTAAAATAAAAAGCATTAATTTGCAATTGTAAATTGCATTGTAATTTACAAGCAACCATATAATTGTACTACTGATGATTTGACAGATTATTACACAGAACTGATTCAAATAGCAGTAGTTTTGTCAATTTGTAGCAAGGATTTTAGATAACTTAAAACTTCAAGGGAAAGAAATTCATCTTGGAGTAAAAAAAAATCGGTAATATACTGCTTTTGAGTCAAAATAAATCCTGATTGCCATATTAATAGTTTGTATGTTTTCAGAAGTTAATCAACAAATGAAAGCACATGACCACACAAAAACACTTATACACAAGTGTTTATAGCAGCTTTATTTGCAACAACTTGGGACTGAAAAACAACTCAGATGTCAATCAACAGATGAAATAAATAAAAATTGTGGTACAGGCAATAAAAAGAGTGAGTTACTAAAACACGAAACAAACACAAAACACACACAAAACAATATGAATCTCATGTGTTTGTTAGCCATCTGTGTGTCTTCTTTGGAGAAATGTCTGTTTAGTTCTTTGGCCCATTTTTTGATTGAGGTGAGGGTGGGATGTTTTGAAAGAACAGCATGTATATTATCTATGGTGAAACAGATCACCAGCCCAGGTGGGATGCATGAGACAAGTGCTTGGGCCTGGTGCACTGGGAAGACCCAGAGGAATCGGGTGGAGAGGGAGGTGGGAGGGGGGATCGGGACGGGGAATACGTGTAAATCTATGGCTGATTCATATCAGTGTATGACAAAACCCACTGAAATGTTGTGAAGTGATTAGCCTCCAACTAATAAAAAAAATAAATTAATTAAAAAAAAACAACAATATGAATCTCAAGATAATGTAATTAAAAGAAGCCCGAAAAGAAGGAGTAGACTCTGTAAGATTTCATTAATACAAAACTCCAGAAAATACAAAGTAACATGCTGTGACAAAATGCCAATAAGCAGTTGCTGCTCAGAGAAGGTGGGGGAAGTTTTGGAGGTAGGATAGTGTGGCTTGGAGGGAACGAGAGAGAGGGATTGCAAAGGGACACTAAGAAATTTCTGGGGATGTTGGATTTGTTGATTTGTTGCATCTTGATTATGGTAATGGTATTACAGTTGTGAACGTACGGCAAAACTACCATTTTGAACACTTTACAAATACTGTAGTTTATTATGTATTAGTTATACTTCATTTAAGCCATTAAGAAAAGAACATGTCTTACTTCCTGTTTATCTTTGTTTTAAAAAGTAAAAAAGAAAAGAAAATTACGGGCTTTTTTTATTTATGACACTTCCTGATGTTTTGTGCCTTTATTCTGTGATACTCAATGGTCAACCTCTTTGGGAATATTACAGTTTCCTCCAGAAAGGTAGAAATGAATATTTCACATCCTCTGACATTATTTATATGCTGCTCTGCCAAGTTATCTTTTTAAACCACATTTTCTGAGACTTGTTTCTTCAGCATCCACTCCCTTGCTTTTTGTATGCCTGTATGTGCACACACACGTATCTTTGTTCAGCCTTCAGAGCACTGGAGAACTCTTGCATTTTTAAGAATTGTTTTTTTCTTTCTCTTTCTTGTGTTCTGCTTTCATCTCTGAAACTTCTGAACATCTCTGAAAGCCAACTGATTGAGGTAACACTGAAATTTCCACTTTGAGACAGAAAGCTAAAAATATACAAAAAGTGTCCTCTAAATGGATGTTGAGCAGCCAATGATTGTTACTGCAAGTTATGTTACCAGACTCAACTACTTGAACACAGAAGGGACCTTGGGACCCAAAAGGTTAAACAAATTTGTTTTTTCCGTGGCTCATTACAAAACATTCCCAGTTTTTACACAGAGTTTTTCATTTTCATTTAAGTTTCTATACATGCTGAATTTTCCCCCCTTGGTTTTATATATACATATATTTCTCTGGACCAGGTGGGTAAAAAGAAAACCTTGCAAATGCTTTAGATGAAGAAATACTTATGAAAAATTCCAGGATCCATTTTGAATTCATTATATTTCCTGGAGAGAGCCATCAATATTTTTAATAACATTTTTATTGAGATATAATTCACATTGCATAAAATTTAACTTTTCAGTGTGTAGGAATCAGTGTTTTTTAGTATATTTATAAAATGTGCAAAATCACCACTAATTCCAGAATATTTTAAACACCCCCAAAAGCAACCCTTTACTATGAAGCAGTCATCTTCATCCCTCTCTTCCCTCTAACTCTTGTTAATCACTAAAATATTTTCTATTTCTATGCATTTGCCTATTCTGACATTGCATATAAATGGAGTTATACAATAAATGGTCTTTTGTGACTGTCTTCTTTGACTTAATTTTCACTTGTAATGTTTTCCAGATGCATCCATGTGAGATCATGTATCAGTATCTAATTTGTTTCATTTTCAATGCATGTATCAGTACTTTTTTCCTTTTCATTGCTGAATAATATATCACATTTTTCTTCAACTAATGGACATTGCTAAATAATAACCTATTGAAAGGATGTATCACATTTTGTTTGTGCATCTGTTGATGGACATTTGAGTCATTTCCATTTTTATTGGGAGAAGGAAATGGCAACCCACTCCAGTATTCTTGCCTGGAGAATCCCAGGGACAAAGGAGCCTGGTGGGCTGCCATCTATGGGGTCGCACAGAGTCAGACGAGACTGAAGCAACTTAGCAGCAGCAGCAGCATTTTTATTGACTATTTAGAATAATGCTGCTTCTCTGGTGGCTCAGATGGTAAAGAATCTGCATACTATGAGGGAGACCTGTGTAAAAATCTTTATGTGAACATATAGTTTTAATTCTCTTGAGAATGGAATTGTTGGGTCATATGATAACTCTGTATTTAACCTTTTCAGCAATAGCTAAACTGTTTTCTAAGGGAATTACACCTGTAAAATTCCCTTCAGTAATTTATAAGGATTTCAATTTCTCTATATCCTGGTGAATGCATGTTGCTGTACCTCTTTTTGATTCTAGCCATCCTAGTGGGTGGATGTAAAGTGGTATTTCATTTTAGTTTTGATTTGCATGTACCTAACCATTAGTGATGTTTAGCAGACTACATGGGTTTATCTTTGGGGAATTCCTTAGCAGTCCAGTGGTTAAGACTCCATGCTTCCAATGCAGGGGGCCCTGGTTTGATCCCTGTTCTGGAAAATAAGATCCCACATGTCACACTGCAGCAAATAAATAAAATAAAATTTTTTAAGATGAAAATTATCTTTGGAGGAATAGCCATTTAAGTCCTTTGTTTATGTTTTAATTGGATTATTTGTTGTTATTGTTGAGCTGTAAGATGTCTTTTGAAGAAGGAAATGGCAACCTCCTCCAGTATTCTTACCTGGGAAATCCCATAGACAGAAGAGCCTGTCAGGCTTCAGTCCATGGAGTCACTAGAGTCAGAGATGACTTAGAGAGTAAACCACCAAGATATCTTTACACATTCTAAACCCTAAACTCTTATGATATATGATTTTCAAATGTTTTCTCCTGCTCTGTGAGCTGTATTTTCACTTTATTGAGTGTTCTTTGAAATAAAATTGTTTAAAATTTTTGTAAATTTCCATTTATTATCTATTTTTTCCTTTGGTTGATTTTGATTTTGGAGACGTATCTAAGAAACCATTGCTTAATGCATATTCATGAAGATTTACATCTATGTTTTCTTCTAAGAGTTTTACACTTTCAGTCTTTATATTAAGGTCTTAAATGCATTTTAGCTTAATTTTTGTGTATGGTGTGGTAAGTGTCTAACTTCATTCTTCTGTGTGGATATCCAGTTGTCTCAGCACTCAGAATTTTCTTTTCCCATTGAAATGTTTTGGTACCCTTGTTGAAGTTCAAATGGCCATAAATCTATGGGTTTATTTCTGGACTTTCAATTTTGCTCCATTGATATATGTATCTCTCTTTATGTTAGTACTGAACTCTTTTTATCAATATAGTTTTGTAGTAACCCCTCCTAAGTTTATGGTTTATTTTTAAAATTAAAAAAAAACTTTATTTGCCAAAGATGTGTTTCCATCTTCAGATGAAAAACATTTATATAAGTCTTCTTTAGCATACCTACCATATGCAAGTTGAATATTTTAAATTTCTTTTCATCCTTTTCTTGCCTACAAGAGATTTTGATTGTGATCGATTATATTTTTGTTTATTACTCTGTTTAATTTCAGAAAAATTTAAGGCAGCTTAGATAAGTTGTGATTCCTAAACCACACATATTTGTTTATTTTTCTATTTGTTTATTTGGAAGAAATAAAAGATCTGGAAATTTTCATTTAAATACCAATCAAACTGCTATCTTGCCATTCCTCACCCATCCCCTCATCAAGAACATAAAAGTATGTTTTGGACTTAGCTTCCCAAAGAGACAATAGGCAAGGAGAAAAGCTCTTACACCTGTGAGCTTTCTGAGGTTTACACTAGATAGTGTCTTTAGTCAGTGCCTGTCTTCATTTCTTTTGATTCTATCCTCAACATCTCTTCATGGTTTTGTCTACTAATTGACCATAACTGCAGGGTCATTCCCTCTTAGTTTCTTTTTTTTTTTTTTTAACAATTTTTATTGGACTGTACTTGATTTGCAATGTTGTGTTAGTTTCCAGTGTGCAGTAAAGTGAATCAATTATACATATACACACTATCATCTTTGCTTCTGAGCCAATATTGATAGAGGCAGGTCATATACCAATAATGCTCCATACTGCAGTTTGTCTCTCACTTCATCTGCATTTTGTAGAGCTTGGAATGTAGTCAGAATTTTAAATTGTGTTCTCATATTCCTACCACAATTGTTACGGTCACATGCTGGCTCTTGCACTGACCCTCAACTCTCTGCCGCTATCCAGATTCAGAATCTGATATGCAAGGATGATTCCTGACTTCTATGTACCCCCTGGGTTACAGAGTTTCCTTGTGTGTGTGCTGTGTGTGCTAAGTCACTTCAGTTGTGTCCGACTCTTTGAGATCCCATGGACTATAGCCCGCCAGGCTCCTCTGTCCATGGGATTCTCCAGGCAAGAATACTGGAGTGGGTTGCCATTTCCTTCTCCAGGGGATCTTCCTGACCCAGGGATAGAACCTGTGTCTCTTATGTCTCCTGCATTGGCAGGCAGGTTCTTTACCATTAGCACCACCTGGGAAGTCCTAAGTTTCCTTAGAATGATAAACAAGACAATGTCTTCTCCTACAGAGTTCATAACTTAGTTTCTTCTCAAAGATAAGTGATAACCCTGAATTTCAGTCTGCTTGACCAATGCCTGATATCTTAACTGGCTTTTGGTGGGCCATTTCTTTGGGGTAAAAAAAGTTCTTGGTCTTTTGCAACATGTGGCCAGTACAGTCAAGAAGGGAGTCATAAATTTGCAGCAGAGCAGACATAACTATAATGACCTAAGTAGCGCAGTAGTAAAGAATCTGCTTGCCAATGCAGGAGATGCAAGAGATGCAGGTTCGATCCCTGGGTCGGGAAGATCCCTGGAGAAGGAAATGACAACAAACTCCAGTATTCTTGCCTGAAAAATTCCATAAACAGGGGAGCATGATGGGTCCCATTCCATGGGGTCACAGAGTAATACACAACTGAGCACGCACCCATGCAAGACATAACTATTAATTCAGGACAAAAACCTGGTGGGAGAGGTAGATGGCAGTTAACCCAGATACTGACGTTGGCCCTGGAGAGGTCAGCCAGGTGGTTTTGATACAGTCCTGACTTTTGAGTCTGTCTGTGGAGGAATGTCTAAATATATTGGTTGGTGAACCAGAGAAACATGGACTCACACTTGTGAGACAAGACCTCTTTGGTGTTCCTCACAGTAAAACACCAGAATTCTACTTTCAGTGAAGCACTATTTGAGAGTTCAGTAACTCACCTCTGTTTCTTAACTGAGTCTAAGACTAGAAATATATGAAGAACAAAGATATAATTTATAGAATGTGATTTTCTATCTATTTGGTTAGTTATTTTTAAATTGGAGTACACTTGCTTTACAATGTTATGTTAGTTTCTGTTGTACAAAAAAGGGAATCAGCTATATGTATACATATATCTCCTCCCTTTTAAGCCTCCCACCCTTCCACCCCATCCCACCCCTCTAGGTCATCACAGAGCACCAAGTTGAGCTCCCTGTTCTATATAGCAGCTTCCCAATAGTTATCTGTATTACACATGGTAGTGTATATATGTCAGTTTGACCCTCCCAATTCGTCCCACCCTCACCTTCCCCCCCTGTGTTCACAAATCCACTCTCCATGTCTGCACCTCTATTCATACTTGGAAATAGATTTATCAGTACCATTTTTCTAGATTCCATATATATAGACTAATATACGATATTTATTTTTCTCTTTCTGACTTACTTCACTCTGTATGCACCCCAATATTCTTTCCTATTTTTAGCTTTTAAAGGAACTTACATAGTACTACTTTAATACCTAACTCTCATTAGTGACAATCTATGTATAAGAAATTTGTACACATTTGAGGATGTGATAGAAAGGAGTGAACATTAGTAAAAATAGATGTACCTATTGGTTAAGAGTAAGCATTAGTTACTCATCGTTACTCTTTCAACAAGCATTTATTCAGCACCTACTATATGCCAGTTGATATAAAGCCCTAAAAATTCAACATTGTAAGAAACAGGCTAAAATGTTGGTCAAATATGGAGATTTTAAATGAGTTCCTTGGAATTTTATGCTGGGAAGTATGAATTATAAATGAGCCTTATAAGAGGTGAAATTTTAAGGATAATAAGAAAAGCAAGGGTTGCAAAATCAAGAAAACCTGAATTTGAAACGTGCCTCCATGCACTACCTAGGCAACGTTGGCGAGTCAGTTAACCCTTCTAAGTTAGGTGCTTTTTCTAAGCATCAATTTCCTTATGAATCAATTAGAAGTGAAAATAAACTACTTTGGAAGGTTATTGTGACCATGTAATGAGATAACATATGTAAGCTTACTAGTACAAACACATGATATGCATCTACCTTATCCTTTCCCTGCGAGGATAGAAGAGGCATCCATACTTTTGTCCTTTTGACATCAGGCATGCTATCCTATCATCTTTAACTATTCTGAGTGAACAACATCTCTTATTTTGGTAAACTCATTGTAATTGTGTTTTTAGGAATCTCAATTTAGTTCTTCTCTAAGGTTTCTCGCAGTCTAGTGGGAGAAACAGGCAAAAAACTGAATTCCATACAATATGGTAACTGCCGTGAGACATATAAACACAGAGTGCTCTGACAGGACATGGGGTGGCATCTAAACATGACTGGAGAAGAGGGGTTTCAGTGATGGCTCCCTGAAGCAGATGATACAAAGAATAGCCAAGAATTTTCTTCAAAATATGGAGATTCATGAATCCAGAATTCCTTTCATCTTAAACAGAAGGTTGGTCACTAATTGTCTGGGACAGAACCCCAACATTCTTTTGTAACAATGCCATTTGTGTAATAACTCCTCCAACATACTTAATCAACAGAAAGTCTTGTGACTTTCTTGGTGGTCCAATGGCTAAGACTCTCTGCTCTCAATGCAAGGGGCCTAGGTTTGATCCCTGGTCAGGGAACTAGATCCCACACATCACAACTAAAAAAGATCTCCCATGACACAACTAAAGATCCTGCTTGCTGCAACTAAGACCCAGTTCAGCCAAAATAAATAAATATTTTAAAGAGGGAGAGAGAAGGTTTCATTAGACTCATTATGGAGAACAAGTATCTCCATCACAGCCTCAAAAACAGTGATTTACGTTTATAATTTTAGAGGCACTGTGATATAGTTTGGTAGTCCTTACTCTTTGCTGCATGGTAGAATATTGTGGCAGTGCGTGCTTAAAAATTACAGATTTCTTAAAACTACAGTGAGGTATCAACTCACACATGTCAGAATGGCCATCATTAAAAAGTATATGAATAAGAAATGCTGAAGAGAGTATGAAGAAAAGGGAACCCTCCTACACTGTTGGTGGGAATGTTAGTTGTACAGCCACCATAGAAAACAGTACTGAGTTTCCTCAGAAAACTAAAAATAGAATTACCATATGATCCAGAAATCCCACTCCTGAGTATATATCTAAAACAAGATGAAAGATCTAATTCAATGTTCACAGCAACACTATTCACAATAACCAAGGCAGGGGAACAATCTTAAAGTCTATCAGCAGATGAATGGGTAAAGAGAATGTGGTACATATATATAGTAGAATATTACTCAGCCTTAAAAAAGAAGGAAATAATGCCATTTGCAGCAACATGGATAGACCTAGGGATTATCATACTAAGTGAAGTAAGTCAGAAAGAGAAAGTACCATATGATGTCACTATAAGTGGAATCACAAATATGTGGAATCTAAAATATGGCAGAAATAAACCTATCTACAAAACAGAAACAGACTCATAGACACAGAGAGGAGACTTGTTGCCAGCAGGAATGTGGGAGGAGCAGGGAAGGGATGTACTGGGAGTTTAGGGTTGGTAGATGCAAACAATTACATCATAAATGGATGGACAACAAGGTCCTACTGTATAGCACAGAGAAATACATTCAATGTCCTGAGATAAACCTTAATGGAAAAGAATATAAAAAATGTCTGTATATATGTATGTCAGAGTCACTTTGCTGTACAGCAGAAACTGACACAACAGTGTAATTCAACTACATGTCAATTAAAAAATTATTTTAATACAGCTTTCTTGTTCTCCCTCCAGATAATTTGAATCAGTGTCTTTGGGAATTAGGCCCAGACATCATTTTTAAGAGCTCCCCAAGAAAGATGACATGACTCACTCAAGTCACAGAGTAAGTTCATTATTGAGCCATGAAGATAACAACAACAAGCAATTCAAATGTACAGTGAGTGTTAAAAATAAGTGATATAGGAGGATAAACAGCTTTGGCTGGGCATGTGTTCTCTTCATGGCCCAATAATGAACTTACTCTGTGACTTGAATGAGTCATGTCATCTTTCTTGTCCTTAATTTCCTTGTCTGCAAGATGAGATGATTTCTGAGGTCTAACATCCTCATACCATGGCTCTCTTACTTTACTTCGGGACAATATTTCTTCTGTTCATCTACCAAAGGACAAACTTTGGTATTTTGATTGCCATACTATTTAGTTTATTCAAGCACATGGTGATTCTCAAACTGATATGTACTGTGGAAGAACATTAACATTCTCAAGGAAAAGATTTGGTCAGAGGAAAATTTTCAAAGACTTATGTAATGAAATAAAATAAAATAACACTTGAGAGAACATTTTTTCATGTAATGAGAGAATCCAGACTGTGAAATATTAGAAGGGGGTAACTCTCTCCAGGGCAGCACGATGATAGATGGGATAAGAGAACAGCCAGATTCACTACCTATTTAGAACATAGCCTAAAGTAAAACTGAACTTCTCAGGTGCTAAACATATTTTATGTTCATATTTCTGGAAAAGTGCACTGATTGACCCTGAGAGGACTTGATGGTTAGAATCAATTTCAGGTTCTCTTCTCACAAAAATACACCTCAAATACAAGCATATAGAAAGCATTGCATGCAGGTCAATATACCTATAATTTTGTAAAATAGAATTATTTTAAGGATAGACACTCAATGATCTATAAGGTGCTGCCAGTGTTAGGAATATCATCACTTGTGTTAAAAATTTTGAAAAAAAAGTTGAACACCTCGAAAGAGCTGTATTATCACTAATGTATTCCCCAGGAAAGAACATGGTGGGTGAATCAGAATGCTTGTCAGTTGTCCAGTGCTTGAGGTCAACAGTCAATGCTGTTTGCTCCACTACATCTAATGATGCAAGAGGAAGTCATTGATGGGGAATACTGCATGATTGGAAAGAAAGCAAAACTGTTCGACCTCCTAATGTGCTTTGGTCACCTCATTCAAGATTATTCAAACTGGAAATAGTAGAAAAATATAACAATAAAGGAATTGAAACCCAAGGTAAGTGAGGAGATAGGGTGTACCTGACTTCTTGAAGGGAACTCAAATTTCCAGGCCCAGATAAATTGGTTCCCAGTCTGAGAGAATAGCTTATGAACTATGAAAGACAGGTTTAGATGCTTAAGATCATGAGGAAGTTTAAAGGACTGAGAAATAGCAAAAACATCTTCTCATTACCTCCCACCAAGCATAAAACAGTCAAAGCTATATACACTTAGGACAAGGTTACCCCGTGAAATAAGAAAGGACTTTAGGATGACATGTACATGGCTTCAAATCTCAGCTATACCACTGAGGCTTAGAGGAAATTACTTTCCTTTCTGAGCCTCAGCTTTCTCAATTATAAAATAAAAATAAAATCTCAATCTTGTGGTTTTGCTGTAAAGATAGAAGATAATACATGAAAATGCCCAACAGAAAGCTTGGTACATCACGGGCATTCAACAAATAACACTTCTTCCGTTATTAAAACAGTCTGTGCCTCAGGCCTGATAGTTTTTGTACACATTATTGTGTTTCTGGGAGGCCTAAAGAAAAATTTATTGAGACGATACATTGTAAAATCACCAACCTGGATAAACCCTGTGACTGAGTTGAATAATTATCTTCTGAAGTTCCTCGGTAATATGGAGTCAGACTAGATTTTTCACTTCCTAAAGACAGACATTTTGTAAGAGGTGTTTTTTTAAAGTAGTGCTAAACTATTTAATGATTTGGATTCTCTCTGTAGCTAGAAAAACACCCAGGGTGCTTTGTTTAAAAGCAAACAAGGGTTGGTTTTGTTTCATCTTCTAGATGACCATGTGACCTTTTTGGCAACCTTTTTTGGTGTTGGACAAGAAGCAGTACACCTATGTGTCCTCTATCCCATGAGATGGTGCCCATTAGTGATGATGTATGTGTGTATTTTGGAAGGTGAATTGGGAAGAAACGTAAAATAAAGATGTAAAATATTGCTTGCAATAAGCTCCCTTTGAAGTTGTAAGGCATAAAGTCTGGATGACAGTACAAGAAGAAGTGTGTTCACAGCATAAAAATAGATGTGATTGGAAACATACTGTATTTTTTCTAGTTTCCTCTGAAGTTTACCTCTAGAATTTGGGGTCCAGTGCTGGAAATTTCCTTGCTTCTGAAATGTAGGTACTTTTTTTATTGTACAAAATAGGCATTCAATATAAATGTGCATTTGATACATATATGAATGAACGAAGAATGTATTTTCTAATCTGGCACAAAAATATGTAGTGTACACAGTTGTGCTGCCTCAATTGGAAGCACTGTTTAATGACCAAAGCTAGTGAACTGTCAACGTACCTTGAAATAAGGATATAGACAATGTAGATATAGTGAAAGTGAAGTTGCTCAGTCATGTCTGACTCTTTGCGACCCCATGGACTATAGCCTACCATGCTCCTCCGTCCATGGGATTTTCCAGGCAAGAATACTGGAGTGGGTTGCCATTTCTTTCTCCAGGAGATCTTCCCAACCCAGGGATGTAAACTGTGTGTCCTGTGTCTCACAGGCTACAGTTCACGGGGTTACAAAGAGTCGGACACGACTGAGCAACTTCACTTTCACTTTATCTACATTGTCAATATCCTTATTTCAAGGTATATTGACAGTTTACTGGCTTTGGTCATTAAATAGTGCTTCCAATTGAGGCAGCACAATTGTGTGACAATGTAGATAAGTTGCCCCTAAATGAAGGTAAGCAAAACAAACTTTGAAATATTTCTTTTCTCTTAAATATTTATTTACTTATTTACTTTATTTTGGCTGTGGTGGGTCTTCATTGCTACGTCCAGGCTTTCTCTAGTTGTGGCGAGCAGGGCCTACTCTACTTTTCATTGTGATGTGTGGGCTTCTCACTGCAATGGCTTTTCTTATTGCGGAGCACAGGCCCTAGGTGCATGGGCTTCAGTGGTTGCCACACATGGGCTCAGTAGTTGCAGCTCACAGGCTCTAGAGCGCTAGCTCAATAGTTGTGGTGCATGGGCTTAGTTGCTCCACGGCATGTGGGATCCTCCTGGACCATGGGGATCAAATCTGTGTTCCTTGCATTGCAAGGTGGGTTCCCAACAACTGGATCACCAGGGAAGCCCTGAAATATTTCTTAGAATACACTCAAATTCAAGTCATGAGGATCTGGCATTCGTGTCTTGAAAAAGACAAACTATTTCTGCTTGCCAATAACTGGTTTTATAGAAACTCAGTTAATATCTCTGAAGTGGCACTAGTGGTAAAGAACCCGCCTGCCAATGCAGGAGACATAAGAGACACAGGTTCGATCCCTGGGTCGGGAAGATCCTCTGGAGAAGGGTATGGCAACCCACTCCAGTATTTTTGCATGGAGAATCCCATGGACAGAGGAGCCTGGGGGACTACAGTCCATAGGGTCACACAGAGTCAGACACAACTGAAGCGACTTAGCATGCGTGCATGCAGGTTCCTTATCTATAAAATCAAAAGAGACCACTATCTCATCCTTAAATTCTCTTCTAGCACTCTTTAGAATTCTATATATAAAATTAAACTTATGTAATTTGTGTTTTTATACATGTATATATATATATATATATATAAAACTCCCCCAAAACAATAAAGATGTCAGCTGACTTTTCTTAGAAAATATATTTATATATATATTGACCAGAGTTAAAGGTTCTAATGGTCTGAATGACTACAAACAATGCTGTTTCTATAAAAGTATTCTATTTGCTGAATAAATATTGATATAAATTGGAAAATGGTTTGGGGTCTCTTTTGTGTGGTCTCTCAGCAATACTGGAATCACGATAACAATGGTATCTTAATAAAACATTAGACATATCCACTTGTTATATAATGTTGTCTAAAAGACAAAATATCAAGAATAAGCTATCATATACTTCCTAAACATGAAAGTAAATTCAAGAAATATGTTTCAAATTCTCCATTTTGCAAAGAGGAGGCTGAGATTGGGAACACTTCAGTATTATACCTGAGACATGTGAAAATGCTTCTTAACTACAGAAACTTTGAAAGAAAACATCATACATGTAACGGGTACAGTTTTCATTCAAGGAAACATGTCATAAATTATCATATAGGGATTATAAATCCTTCAAAGGCCTGTACATTTTATTTATGTATTTTTTTTAAAAAACTTTTTAACTCTTATTTACTTATTTTTGGCTGCACTGGGTCTTCATTGTTGTGCGCAGGTTTTTTCTAATTGCAGCAAGCAGAGGCTTCTCATTGCCATAGCTTCTCCAGTTGTGGAGCACAGGCTCTAGGTGCCCGGGCTTCAGTAGTTGCGGTGTGTGGCTCTAGGGCACATGTGCCTCGGTAGTTGCAGCACACAGGCTCAGTAGTTATGGCTCTTAGGCCCCAGAGTGTGGGCTCAGTAGTTGTGGCCCACGGGCTTAGTTGTTCTGAGGCATGTGGAATCTTCCTGGACCAGGGATCCAACCCTGTGTCTCCTGCATTGGCAGGCTGATTCCTATCCATTGCACCACTAGGGAATACCCTGTACATTTTCATTTAATATGCAAAGGGAATTAACCATATTTACATTCCAAAAATATTTCTTATTTTAATATTCTAATGTATTTATTATTAATATGTGCAATGATTCCACTGTGCATGAATTGATAATTGTTACAAAAATTCAAGCTCACAGCTTATCAAAGTCTTATTTCTTCCTGTGACGGGAGCAGTGGTAGGCTATGGGACAAAAGTTTCAAAATCTTAACTCTATCTAAAAATATGCAATCAGAAATATAATGGTTTATTTAGTTTTTTGGGTACTCTGAAAATGTGTGAGCATAGTATCACCTATAAAATAATTGTGAAGACATGATTTATATGGATATTTTTATTTATACCTTTATCTTTCACTATCAACCATTTTGTATTTTTCCCCATTAACAAGCCAACAATAAAAACTGATATTTCGAAAATGTGTTGCCTCTCTTACATTATTTATTTTTAATTAAAGTGTCTCTTTTTATTGACACATGCATTCATCTTTCATGTTAACCAATAACACAACTCGTCCCGTTGAGATGGTTCACAGAGAGAAGGCTTTTCCCCTGAAATATACCTACAAAGTATTCAGCCCTCTCTTATTTTTCTTTTAAAATCATATCAAAAATAGTCTTTTGGGAGAAGCCAATTAGCTCAGGTACAGAGAATGAGCACCTCATTAAAATGTTCCTGGTAATAAGCATGCTGAAATGCCTCAAGTATAAGTAGATGGTACAGATGGGTAATTTGAATATGCATACACTGCTGCCTTTATGTTGCTCTGCCCTACTTAAACTACCATTCATTTGAGTTAATGCCATAGCATACCTATCCTTCTCTACATTGCATCCAGAGTTCAGACTGATAATTATTCCTCTGTGCTGTATCATGGATGAAAGATTCAAGAGGGATTTTTTTTTCCAGTGATAGTCTGAATAATATGCAACTGAAGCTCCTCACTCACCATTACACCTAGCGAGTGTGGGTGTTCTTGCTTAGATAATCTCACTAACACTGCCACGGAATCTCTTTTTAGCCCATAAAACATCTGGCCTGCCTGTGAATTACCATGGTTCCAAACTCACAAATAAACCTGATGCAATCTCTGCATGCTAGATCATGTCAGATTTCAGTAAATTATCATCTTGTGACATGTAGTCATTTCAGGCTACCTAACAGCAATTAAATCCCAAACAAACTAGTGCACAAAAGGAAATTAGCTTAACTCTTGCAACATGCTGAATTCCTCAGAGTCGTATTTACAAATAGGTACAAGGTGATGACATGAGTGTACAATAATGTGAAGTTTAATATGCGTTTAAGTCAGTTTGCTCATGTAGTTCATTCCGTGCTTTTCTTAATAAGAAATAGAAAAAATTGAGGGAGCACATTACTTATTTAAGAAATTATGGGATACTTTTGATTGTTTTTCTTCTTCTCATAGCACAAAGAGAAAATCATCTTAGCTCTCTTAATATTTGTTCTTCCTTTCAGTCTCTAGAATTCTGACTGTGAACCAAAATGGTGAAATAATTAGCATGCACATTTTTGTCATACACAGTCTCACATTTTATTAAAATTAGTGTAAGTGTGGTGTTTGGGTTGCAGTGTTTGCCTCTCTGGAAAATTTGTTTCTTTTCCTCTAGTTTCCTTCCTTCTTTGATACTTTTCCTAATGCTAATATACATCTATATTTAGACCTCAGGTTTTCATCCAAGGTTAAACACATGTTGGTTAAAATTTTTATTATTTTAATTCTTGTGAGGAGCAGTGGGGCAGGAAGTGGAGGGGAAGGCTTAGAAAAAAATTGAAAAATAGAAGGCAAGAAGATTCAATTGCTGACAAGTGCTTATTGAACACCATGTCTTGCATCAGTGTGATACTGATCCACAAATGTAATTATGACTGTTAGTATGGCAGGCAGGAGAGAAGACTCCAGGAATTCAGGTAGCAAAAGAAGCAAGATCAATGGTCATAGAAGAAAGAAACTACTTAAACCTAGGAACACATAAAGATAATTTTTCAGAGATTTAACTTCAAAACAATTTAACCATGTTCAGCAAAAGCTTTAATACAAATATTTTATATACTCTTGGAAGATATCTGAGGTCCAGGAGTTTGTCTTTCCAAATAAAAGCAAATGGATTGCAGGTCAAAAGATCATCTATATTTAATAAGTTGTTGGAAACTTAAGATTAATTTCCCCAGAAAAGTACAGTTATAAGTAGTTAAGTTTTCATAGCAAGTGCTGAAGGTTGGACTCACTGGGAAATGGACTTTGGGACAAAAATGTGCTTCTAGAAGCTTACTGAGCAATAGGATGAGCATCTGTGGGGGAAGAGCAAAGAAAGCAGGACTGGGCAGATGGAGAGGTTGAATTGTGTGCAGTCACAATGATGACCTCAGCCCATCCCACGGGGAGCTCTGGAGCTGGAATGGCTTTCCAGAATCATCTCAAATTAAGACAAGGGGACAGGGGTTTTATATTTGCATACTGACCAGTCATGAGACACAAAACAACCTTGGAGAAAGGGAGTAATTTGAGTGAAATAATCTTTGTTCAAGGCCAAATGCCAAAGAGGGACTCCACTGGAAGCCATCAGTTGGTCAACACTGCTGGAAGCTGGGGAAGCCTGAAATGGCAAAAGAGATGAACTGGGTTGCTGACTACAACATCCACCATACTAACCCATGACAGCCTGTTTCATCCTTAACGCACTTGAGTTACCAGCCCAGTGATATCACCCTTGATACAGGTGGGTTGTGTAATAAACGTAGGAGCTAGCACTAAGCAAAATGTCAAAGAGGACAAAGGCTGTCATTGTCACCCTTCCACTTCCTTCTACCTACCCCTTCTTCATTATCACCTGGTGACTTGTCCTCAGACTGTAGGTTTTACATGTTGTCCTCAACTACCTCTCTCCCATCCCTACCCACATTTCAGCATTCCACCTTTGTTTTTTTCCTCCCACGAAGTTATTTATTTTTTATTGGAGTATAGTTGCTTTACAATATTGTGTCAGTTTCAGTTGTACAGCAAAGTCATTCAGCATTTTCACTTTTTTTTTTTTTTTTGGCAGTGGCTTGTGGGAACTTAATTTCCCAACCAGGGATTGAACCTGGGTCCACAACACTGGCAGGGAAAGCACGGAGTTCTAACCGCTGGACCACCAGAGAACTTCCAGCATTTTCATTTTAAAGAGAAGCTGTGGAAAATTTGAATGAATTCCCAACTGGAGGAATTTCAGGTAGTATAACTGAAATGAAGTTAATGGATTTAGGAGTAAGACGTTATCTGCTATAGAGCTATCTCTCCTAAACTGACCAACAATAGAGAAGTGCATGTCGATATCTTCTAAGAAGACCACTTAAATTGCCATAGAAATATGGCTGATCTTTCAAGTCCTTAAGAAAAGAGAATCCTTTTGTTGATAGACTTGTGGTTAAGAATTACTATAGATACTGATAGTATTTTATCCTTCACCAGAATCATCTTGATTTTTATTCAAAGCTGTATGTTTTCAGTTACAAAAATATATTCCAGCAAGTTCAATATCAGACTGCACTACACTACAGCCCATGGGGTCCCAAAGAGTCAGACATGACTGAGTGACTTCACTTTCACTTTCACACTAGTGTTAGTAATTCATCAACAAGAAGTTAGATGAAAATTTTCTTGCAGACTTAATTTAAAATGTTGTTGAAGAAATTAACCTTTCTGCTTCCTTCTTCAATTTTCCAACATGTAAAAATACAAGAGATTAATTTTCAGGGTTTCATATGTGCCTTTTTGTTAATAAATTTCAGTGAGATTACAAGAATTATAAAATCAACCAAAAATAGCATTCCAGTGACTTTTAACTAATATTTGCCCACAGGGTCCTTTAGACTGGCATCTTTTTGTACCATTGTGCATCTTTTTGGTTTAAAAATCAAAGCACAACTTTATGTATTTCAGGATATGGCAAGAGTAGCAAAATCTCATAGTAAAATTCATTCGTTGTTTCATCTAATACATATTTATTAAGTGTTTATCTAGTCTTTGGATACTTGTCATTATTAGGACAACCCTATTCTAGATGTAGTTACAAAAAGCAATAAGCTGGGTGGCTGGGCTTACTAGATAAAGATAATAGCACTTAGAAAAAACTTAGAATAAACAAATATTTAATAAAAACTGAGGCAATTCTCTAGGTAAACTATATACAGGCTTTTCTGTATAGAAATAGAATAGAAATAACTAATTTCAAAGGTCTTCTATGAGTATGGTCAATATAGCTCACTTTTCTCTAGCCATAAATGCCGAGACTCAAAACATAAATCTGCTTCGTTGTCACCTTCCTTTCTTTTGATTTGCAAACACTTACTGAGTGCTTTGTATGCAGGATAATTTTATTTACCAGTCACTATAGGAAAGGTGCCCAAGCTCTGTCAGATTTTCAAGGGCCCCCAAAATCTGTTTGTGACATTAAAAACTCTTGGCACCCAATTAGGAAGAAAAAAATGTACATCAAGATCATTAAATGCTTAATTAAATGTTTACAAAATGTAGCATTAAGTCAACTTCATTAATTGTTAAATTTAGTACTCATAAAATTTTAATTGCATTTGAAAAAAATTTATGGATTAGATCTTCTCATTTAAAATAGGGGGATCTCCAGGTATGTATAATGATTGCACAGAAATCACTGTCAATCACAAATCAATGAGTTATTTGCACACAAATAATTTCAAAGCAAAATTACTTTAAAATCCCTTTAAAATTTAGAGTGTTTGGGCCCCATAAATGGTATTAAAATGATTATGCATATGGGATTGACCAAAAAGTTGGGAGCTTCCCAGGTGGCGCTAATGGTAAAGAACCTGCCTGCCAATGAAGGAGACGTAAGAGACAAGGGTTGGATCCCTGGGTAGGGAAGATCCCCTGGAGGAGGCCATGGCAACCCACTTCAGTATTCTTGCCTGGAGAATCCCATGGATGGAGGAGCCTGGTGGGCTATGGTCCATAGCGTTGCAAAGAGTCGGACATGATTGAAGCGACTTAGCACCCACGGCAAAAGGTTCATTTGAGTCTTTCTGTAAGATGTTATGGAAAATCCCCAATGAACCTTTTGGCCATCCCAGTACACGTGCAAGCCTCTGTTCTAGACACCTTGCATAGGTTGTCTAAATTGATTGTAGCTGCTTCAATTCAATTCAATGAAACTTTTTGAACACCTGGTAGGAATGCTGAACAAGGTCTCAAAGTGTATACATTGACCTATATTGATCTTTGTAATTTCTTTTCTATTCAACAATAGTGTATTATCTACACTATGTCTGGCACTGTGCTAGTTACTTTGGGTACAGAAATAAGATGGTTATGTACCACACTCTCAAGGAGCTCAAAGGCCAATAGGAAATTCAGACAAATAAGTAAAAAATGTATGTGAGAATGTGATAAGTGCTACTGTATAGACAAGCGTGGTTGGTCTGTAACATTATCTTCTTCTGGATTTAGAGGAATAAAATCGGTTTTATGGAGGAAGATACTACTAAAATCAAAATTAGTAGGATAAATTGAAGGTAGTCAAGGAAAATGGGTGGAAAGGAGCTTGCAAGTTCCAGGAAGAAGGAGGAAGAGCATATGCCAGTCACAGGGCAAGAGAGAAAATGGCACATGGAGATAATTAAATTATCAGTAATAAGATGTGCTTCTGTATCCTCTGAATAAGTCCAAGGAGTACTGACCTTGTGGCCAAAAGCAGACAGAAATTCCTGACAACCTATCAAAAGATTTTTGCATCAAAAACTGCCTTTGATCCAGCAGAATCAGGCCTGTTAAAAGAAAAGCTGTCAAAATGTGCATCAAACCGATTTCTATATCAAGAAGCTAACATCCCCACCCATATCTCCAAATTTATGCCTTCTCAAAATGTCAACTGTTGTGTAAATATGACCTTTGAAAGAAGCAATTTGACTAATGATTTCAAATCATTCAGTGAAACCATGATACAGCTGCAGCATCAGAAAGAAAGTGAATGGTCCATGCAGAGCCACTAATATAAGCCATTAGCCATATTGTGCCTTCAGGAGAATTAGATGACCTTCCAAAGGCAATCCAAGTGTTTCAATGTTCTAGGGACCCATCATGTAAAGTGTAACTGACAAACAGCTTGTCTAAGGCAACTGGGGCCCACAAACTTAAAAAAATACGTATTTACGTGGTGATATCTAATAAACCAAGTTATCTGAACTACACTTTCAGGTTTTAAAGAAGCAATTTGGAAAAAAACATGATTAATAAAAGACTTCTGGGAGACATATCTCCATGAATCTACTGCATTTCTGTATGTTTTGTGAACAGATGAACTGCTTGTCTTTGTTCTAAACTATCCTTTCAGAGATGTTTAAGATAGATTGGCTCCCTCCAGAGCCAAGGGTGGGTTTGTTTACTGTCCAGTATCACAAGAGACCATGGATTCAATCCCTGGCTTGGGAAGATCCTTTGGAGGAGGAAAAGGCAACCCACTCCAGTATTCTTGCTTGGAGAATTCCATGGACGGAGGCATCTGGCGGGCTACAGTCCATGGGGTAGCAACTGAGTGATTGAGCACACATCACAAGGACACATCACGTCCTCCTCTAGAGCAAGTTAGACAGTTGATTACAGATAATCTAGAGCTCCCTAATGGCTTCCCTGGTGGCTCAGTTGTAAAGAATCCGCCTGCCAGTGGAGGAGATGCGAGTTCGATACCTGGGTCAGGAAGATCCCCTGGAGAAGGAAATGGCAACCCCCTCCAGTACACTTGCCTGGAAAATCCCGTGGGACAGGAGCCTGGTGGGCTTCAGTCCATGGGATCAAAAAAGAGCTGGACAGGACTTAGCGACTAAACAAAAACAACAAGGGCTTCCTAAGTGTGGAGTTCCTCAGGTGTGATGTCAATCCAGGGTGTGGGCCACCCTGGTATTCCTGTGTTTAGTGGGGGGAGGTCCAAGGGAACTGAGGTAAACATAATGAGTAATAAGCTCCAGGAGCCTCATGTTTTCTGACAGAGTGAATGGATTATAGCAGGCTAACTTGCTAGATTGAAAGTAGGGTAAAATCTCAGACTCTTCATCATTCTTCACAATAACGTTTTCATCTTTCCCATGTTTGATAACAAATCCATACTGAGAGGTTTTATATATTTACATACTGATTATTCAAACATTTTGTTCAATTTATATAAATAGGTTAAATCTTTGCCTGAGCTGAGTTTTATGACATCCCAATTTGCAAATGATCCTTATCTGATAAGATTATTCATTATAATTAGACAAATTTATTCCTTCAGTCCATGGGGTTGCAAAACAGTTGGACACAAATTAGTGATTAAACAACAAAATATTCATGCCTAGAGATAATTCATAATGAATAGAAATATTATGAATTATTAGCAAGATCAAATTGTAATATGAGAAAGGATACTTGCTTTTTCCTGCCCTAGAAGGATTCTTAGGGTTAGATATCAGAAAGATACATAAAATACTTCTTGAAACTTAATTTCTTAATGAGGTTGTAGCATGACAGTAATTAACTTCTGAAATCTTATGGGATCTCATTCCTGTGACAACTGATGAACTTCTGCAAAAAAAAAAAAAAAAAACAAATTATTCCAGGTTACTTGCAATTTGATCCCAAGTTTCCAGTCAATATAGTCAGTCAACTTATTTTCAAAAATTGACTTTAATACCTTAAATCTGGGCTTCCCTGGTAGCTCAGCTGGTAAAGAATCTGCCTGCAATGCAGGAAGATCCCCTGGAGAAGGTATAGGCTGTCCCCTCCAGTATTCTTGGACTTCCGTGTTGGCTCAGACAGTCAAGAATCCGCTTGCAATGCAGGAGATCTGGGTTTGATCCCTGGGTTGGGAAGATCCCCTGGAGGAGGGCATGGCAATCCACTCCAGTATTCTTGCCTGGAGAATCCCCATGGACAGAGGAGCCTGGTGGGCTACAGTCCATGGGGTTGCAAAAAGTCAGACACGACTGAGCGACTAAGCACACACACACCCTAAGTCTTTGTTTTACGATCTGAAATATTCTGTTGCATTCTGAACCATATACTCGTGCTAGAGTGAGTTCCTCTAATGGAATCAGACTCTAGTTTGTGTCACAGAGTGGCTGCACATTTAAACTGCCACACTGTAAGCATCATTATATTAAGACTGATGAACAGTCATACAAGAGCAACCAATATCTTATAGTAAAATAAAATCTTAACAAAGGATGTAAAATAAATGTTTTAAAGGCTACTGGCCCTAAAGATAGTAAAACCCCCCATAACTTTGATTCTGACCTTCTTTCAAAGATTTGAGTTTCAATCTAATTTTGAAAATAACACAAAGTGGACTAAGCACATATAGATATTAAAAATACCTAAAGCCAGTAAGTATTTATCATTTCACATCTAAAAAGGTACTGATGTAAAGAATTTCAATACAGTCACTTTATGACAAAACTAGAAATGTTTAACTTCTAATATTTTACTCTAAATATGCCTACCTTCCTGTCTCATATAGTAAATAGCTTTGTTTTAGTTACTTTGAAAAAGTCTTTATAGATTAAAGTTGAAATTATTTTTAATAACTTCAATTGAGAACTCAATCATGGTATTTTGAATTGAGACAAAATTTCTCATCTCATCTTGGTTTGAAAAAACAAAATTTTTGTGATCCCTTGGAAAATAATTACTATTTTGACACAAGTAGCCTGACTTAAAATTGGCCCAAGGGTGTGACAAACTTTGAGGTCAGGTAAACTTATCAGATTTCTTTTCTAAGCAAATGATCCAATGTTCACATAGCATACAAAATATACAACTTCAAGGCAAATAAGCATATGCTAAGCTTCTTATAAATAAGTATATTGCAGTAGTAGCAATTAAAAAATACAATGCAAGTGGCTGAAGTTCATGAAGAAATACATTTTATTTGCAATATAAAATGTATTTTCAATTCATTCAACAAGACTTTTTTGGGCATCTGCTGTGTGTCAGTTGAGCTTTTTCAAATCTTAAAAGATGATGCTGTGAAAGTGCTGCACTCAATATGCCAGCAAATTTGGAAAACTCAGCAGTGGCCACAGGACTGGAAAAGGTCAGTTTTCATTCCAATCCCTAAGAAAGGCGATCCAAAAGAATGCTCAAACTACCACACAATTGCACTCATCTCACACGCTAGTAAAGTAATGCTCAAAATTCTCCAAGCCAGGCTTCAACATTACGTGAACCATGAAATTCCAGATGTTCAAGCTGGTTTTAGAAAAAGCAAAGAAACCAGAGAGCAAATTGCCAGCATCTGTTGGATTACCGAAAAGGCAAGAGAGTTCCAGAAAAACATCTGCTTCTGCTTTATTGACTATGCCAAAGCCTTTGACTGTATGGATCACCACAAACTGGAAAATTCTTAGAGATGGGAATACCAGACCACCTGACTAGCCTCTTGAGAAATCTGTATGCAGGTCAGGAAGTGACAGTTAGAACTGGACATGGAATAACAGACTGGTTCCAAATTGGGAAAGGAGTACATCAAGGCTGTATATTGTTACCCTGCTTATTTAACTTATAGCAGAGTACATCATGAGAAATGCTGGGTT
>NC_057419.1:126469827-126479533 GCF_019320065.1 Cervus canadensis | reverse complement strand
AGTCCAACTCTCACATCCATATATGACTACTGGAAAAACCATAGCCTTGACTAGGCAGACCTTTGTTGACAAAGTGATGTCTCTGCTTTTTAATATGCTGTCTAGGTTGGTCATAACTTTCCTTCCAAGGAGTAAGCGTCTTTTAATTTCATGGCTGCAATCACCATCCGCAGTGATTTTGGAGCCCAGAAAAATAAAGTCTGACACTGTTTCCACTGTCTCACCATCTATTTGCCATGAAGTGATGGGACCAGATGCCATGATCTTAGTTTTCTGACTGTTGAGTTTTAAGCCAACTTTTTCACTCTCCTCTTTCACTTTCATCAAGAGGCCCTTTAGTTCTTCTTCACTTTCTGCCATAAGGGTGGTGTCATCTGCATATCTGAGATTATTGATATTTCTCCTGGCAATCTTGATTCCAGCTTGTGCTTCTTCCAGCCCAGCGTTTCTCATGATGTACTCTGCATATAAGTTAAATAAGCAGGGTGAAGTTTATTATATTCTGAAGCCAAAATTTACTTTGGACTTCCTGTCTTTCAAATTCTTTTCATCCTCATGGGCCCGCCCTGAATATAGAAGCTATTAATCAGACCTTAGCTCCTGGGTACCAAGGACAATGCAGTTTTATCCCCAAGTCAGACATAATACAATCTGACCTATATTGGCTGATTGGTTTATTTGCCACTCCATATGCTGGAAATAATGGGGTTAGGCTGACTGGTGACACAGGGTTCACCCATTGAAACTGGCAAAAGGGGAAAAAGGTGTCACTTCTTCCTCCTTTCCCAGAAGCCTTCAAGTGAGCACAAAGGATAAAATGGGAAGAATTCAGGGTAGCAAGAGAAAACAGAATTCTGAGACCAGACCATGTCTACAGCAGGCTGCCTCATTCATGTCCGAGTCTGTCAGGTGTTAGAAGCAAGTATCTGAAATAATAATTCACTTCATCTTTCTATTTCCCCTTTAGTGGGAGATTATCCTGACCCTCAGTCTTCATATCCACAGCCATGTCCTCGGTAAGGCAGGGATCATCCTCTCCTATAGCAGCAGCCTTCAGTTGAGGCTCCCTGTCTAGTGTCTCTCCTTCTGCCCCAGCCAATCTTGTTTGCTGTTCCCACATTTAGCCTTATCTAATGCCAGTGTCTTGATTTATTCCAGAAAGCTCAGAAGGCTAAATGAAAATTATCCCCAATACCTAAGCAGTGGTGGAAGAACAGTCTCAGAACTGTTTGTCTCAATTGGCTAGTCACATTTAATATTAACATGGCATCACAAAACTTTCAGAAGGAAAGAAGAAGGTTTTGTGGACCATTTGTTTTGTGTGTGGCAATGTCATTAGTTTTTTAAATCGATTCTTTTTATCGGAAATGACTTGACCAAAATCTGTCACTGAATTTGAGGCCTACAACAGTTTCTTCTCATCCATTGACTCAAACTGAAATTCTTCCCTTTGTTTTCATGTCCCTGTCCCAACTCCACCCAGTCACAACTTTTCTCATCTCATATTTTATAATTTCATACTTCAGTTCAGTTCAGTTCAGTTCAGCCACTCAGTTGTGTCCAACTCTTTGCGACCCCATGAGAGACTAATTTCACACTTAGTCTTTCCTTAACAGTCAAACAGTTGCCCTACCTGTAGTAGAAATAGTACAAGTGTGTACAATAAGACCATATAGGAGGCATTTCTATTATTTTAAAAATTGCTGTCTTTAAAATAGAGGTTAAGTGTAGGGAGAATGTAAGGAGAAGGAACATTGAAGGAGGCAAAAGACCAAAGACCAAGCACCTGATCCCACTTACTCCAGGTTGCAGGCTTCCTACTGCTACCCCTCACAGTTCTGTTGTGGCCATTAAGCAAAGCAGACAGTGTCTGTTAAATGCCAACTACACGCCAGGCCCTTTCAGGTGTGTCATTTCATGGAAGATTAATGACTCTCAAGTCATATACAGGAGCCTTTATCTATCTTACAGATAAAAACTCAGAAACGGAATAAAAAGCAAGTGAGCCAAGACCAACTCCAAAAACCCAGTCCTCTTCCATTTATTGTGCTGTCTTTGGTTAAATGAGGTAACAAGGGGGTGGTCTATATTGATTAGATTCCCTCCTCAATCCAGCCTTCAGGCAAACTGGATTCAGAAGGGTAGATTGTGAATGTAATTGTCTTCCTTTCAGTAGTGCTTTTATTTTATTTTTTTGGCCACACCACATGGCTTGTGAGATCCTAGTTCCCTGATCAGGGACCTGGCTGCACCTACAGCAGTGAAGTGTGGAGTCCCAATCACTGGACAGCCAGGAAATCCCCCAATGATGCACTGAGAGGTCCTTCCATGGATCCAAAACCAGGAAAGAAATAAACTCACAAAGTCTTATCAGTAGCAACCTTAATCACATAAATATACCTCTGAGTAAAATCAAAATATAAAGATTACTTTTAAAATCTAAAATGTAAATAGATTTCCATTAGATGTAATTATTTCAAATCTAAAATAGAACACATTAATAGAACATAAAATTGAAAAGGGCTCTTGAAGGTTATTTAATCTTTAATGCCCTGTAAAATATTCCTTCCACTTCTTGCATGGTGATTGAGGTGGCTGCTGTCTTTCACAGCAAATCCTACTTCCCTGCAATATTACTCAAGGGTGGCATCAAGAGCAGATTGAACTTACTGGTTCCTCACTCTAGATTTTCTTCTGTTGATTGCAGCTGATATTACCTTCTCCAGCAGCCACATCAAACTACTGATGCATATTGAATTTAAAAGTCAGCTAAAAGAGCTTAAAGTGGTTTTCGTGTATTACTGTAAAGTCACACTTCCTGTAATGTGTACTTACACAGTTTAGTTGCTTTTTCAGGTGAGGTTTGGGAATCCTAGTGCAGTATCTTATGGCTAGCTCTACTATAAATGTATGTTATTGGATTCAGACTGTCAAGAGACTAGTCAAGGCTGATGACCAGTTTTCTGACTTTGGTTACTGGGCAGTGCAGTTAGAGATAAGAAACTCAGGAAGGAGAGCAGATATAGGGGAAAGAATCGAGGTGTGTTTTTTTTTTTTTTGGAGGTGTTGAGCTTGAGCTCCCCGTGCAAACACAAGAGAAGAGGTCTGGGGCTCAGGTATAGCTCTGGGAATCATTAGCTGATTGGTAGGAATTTAAATAGTGAAATTATCTGGAAGATCAAATGCTTATGAATATTAGTACTTATGGTACAGTTTATATAGGTTTAGGAAAAGCAGGATGTAAAGGTTGTAAGAAGAAGAAGAGAGAGAAAAAGTTTTGTAGAATTATGGTGCATGTACCATGTGATCAGCAGTGTCTGACTCTTTGTGACCTCATGGACTATAGCCCACCAGGCTTCTCTGTCCATGGAATTTTCCAGGCAAGAATACTGGAGTAGGTTGCCATTTCCTCCTCCAGGGGATCTTCCCAACCCTGGGATCTAACTCATGTCTCCTCTGTCTTCTGCATTGTGGGTAGATTCTTTACCTGCTGAGCCATCAGGGAAGAATTATGGAGCAACAGGATTTCAAGAAGAAATCACACTTACAGTGTCAGTTAATGTATAGCAAAGGATGAAAGAATTTAAAATGGGGAAAAGACAGCCTTTTCAATAAATGGTGCTGGGAAAACTGGGCAGCTACATGCAAAAGAATCAAGCTGGATTACTCTCACCATATATAAAAATAAACTCAAAATGGATTATCGAGTTAAATGCAAGGCCTAAAACCATAGAACTCCTAGAAGCAAACATGGGCAGTACACTCTTCCACATTGATCTTAGTAATATTTTTTGGATGTCTCCTTAGGCAAGGGAAACAAAAGCAAAAGTTTAAAAATGGGACTACGTCAAACTAAAAGGCTTTTATATGGCAAAGGTAGCTATCAAGAAATGATACTACTGAAGATATTTACAAATAATATATCTGACAAGGAGTCAATATCCAAAATATACAAAGAACTCATACAACTCAATATCTAAAAACAGTCTGATTTTTAAAATGGGCAGAGGACCTAAATAGACATTTTTCTAAAGAAGAAATATGCATGGCCAACAGACACAAAAAGATGCTCAACATCACCAATCACCAGGGAAATGCAAGTCAAAAACCACAATGAGATATCACCTTACAGCTGTCAGAATGGCTATCATCAAAAAGACAACAACAAAATAGCATTGGTGAGGGTGTTGAGAAAAGGGTGGGACTGTAAATTGGTGCAGTCACTATGAAAACAGTATGGAGGTTTCTCAAAAATTTAAAAATAGAACTGCTATATGATGACCCAGTGATTTCACTTCTGGGTATTTACCTGAAAAAAGCAAAGACAGTATTTCAAAAAGATATATGCACTCCAATGTTCATGGCCACATTATTTATAATAGCCAAGATGTGGATGCAACCTAAGAGTCTACTGATGGATGAATGGATAAAGAAGATGTGATATATATATATATATATATATATGTGTGTGTGTGTGTGTGTGTGTGTGTGTGTGTGTGTATAATGGAATATTACTCAGTCATAAAAAATGAACTCTTGCCATTTGTGACAACATGGATGGATTAAGAGAGTATTATGCTATTATGCTAAATGAAATGTCAGACAAATACTGCATGATCTCATTTACACATGGAATGTAAAAAAATCAAGCAAAGCAAACTGAAAACAGATTCAGAAACAAACTGGTGATTGACAGAAGTGAGGGGGTGGGTGGGTGAGTGAAATAGGGTAATAGGATTAAAAGGTACAAACCTCCGATTATATAGTAAATAAGTTATGGGGATGTAGTATACAGCATAAGGAATATGGTCAGTAATTTGCAATAATTTTGTACGGGGACAGGTGATTACTAGACTAGATCATTTCATAATGTGAGCAAATAGCAAATCATTATGTAGTACACCAAAAACTAACATAGTATTGTATCAACTTATTTACATTTAAAAATTATTTTTTATTTGGTTACATTGGGTCTTAGTTGCAGCAAGTGGGATCCTTCCTTGCTGTGCAGGGATTCTAGTTGCAGCATGCGGGTTTAGGTGCTCTGCAGCATGTGGAATCCTAGTTCCCCTACCAAGGATCGAACCCTCATCCCCTATATTGCAAGGTGGATTCTTAGCCACTGGACCACCAGGGAAGTAAACCTTCACTGGCTGTCTGGTCCTTCTTTCTGTAGCTATTTCTCCACTCTTCCCCTGTAGTATATTGGACACCTACCAATCTGGGGGGCTCATCTTTCAGTGTCATATCTTTTTGCCTTTTCATACTGTTCATGGGGTTCTATTCATCGGAAGGACTGATGCTGAAGCTGAAGTTCCAATACTTTGGCCACCTGATGCGAAGATTCATTGGAAAAGACCCTGAGGCTGGGAAAGATTGAGGACAAGAGGAGAAGGGGGCGACAGAGGGTGAGATGATTGGATGGCACCACCAACTCAATGGACAAGAGTTTGAGCAAACTCCAGGAGATAATGAAGGACAAAGAAGCCTGGCGTGCTGCAGTTCATGAGGTTGCAAAGAGTCAGACACGACTTAGCAGCTGAGCAACAACAGCCAGGGAAGTCTCTATTTCAATTTTCTAAAAATTTTTGATAAAATGTTAATAAGTCAATTCACCTAAAAGTCATATAATCATCTTTAATCAAATAAAGACTATCAAGTTAAAAAGCGAAGTAATCAAAAATAATCCATTGTTTTAAATACAACTAGGGGATAGTTGGGAAAATAAGTGAAATTCTGTGGTCTAGGTAGCCTATGCCTGTACAATATCCTCAATCTGTCTCATCAATGAAAGAAATGGTCTGTTATGATTTTTCTTGGTGACATCCTGGTGGATTTGACTGATCACTGCTTTCTCTAATAAGAGCTAACAAACTTTCATAACTCCTTCCCAATTCATGCACAAATCTGAACACATATCCATTGGTCTGTAAAGGACCCATTTTCTTTTTCTTATCGACTATCTGACTGACATTTCTCTCACGTATGGATGTGAGAGTTGGACTATAAAGAAAGCTGAGTGCTGAAGAATTGATGTTTTTGAACTGTGGTGTTGGAGAAGACTCTTGAGAGTCCCTTGGACTGCAAGGACATCCAACTAGTCCATCCTAAAGGAGATCAGTCTTGGGTGTTCATTGGAAAGACTGATGTTGAAGCTGAAACTCCAATACTTTGGCCACCTGATGTGAAAGCTGACTCATTTGAAAAGACTCTGACTCATTTGAAAAGAAGGCAGGAGGAGAAGGGGGCGTCCCAATGGAGGATGAGATGGTTGGATGGCATCACCAATTCAATGGACATGGGTTTGGGTGGACTCCGGGAGTTGGTGATGGACAGGGAGGCCTGGCGTGCTGTGGTTCATGGGGTCACAAAGAGTTGGACACGACTGAATGACTGAACTGAACTGAACTGAATCTCTTGGTATATTTCCCCATTCTCAGTAATCAACAGACATGTTGAACAGTTTCATCTATAGAATCTCTTAGAGCCCGGGTGTGTGATGCCCCTTGATCAGGAGCTGTACATTTATTTAGAAGAAAGAAGGGATCTTTAGAAAAATTTTCCCACATATCTTGAGTCAATATTCCCCCTTCCCAATATTCATTCTGCCATTTTTATAAAAATACTATTATTCCTTTCCACCTAAAGGACATAAACAAAATAGCTTGACTTTAAAAAAATTCAAATGTCATCATAGTAATTTAGTCAATTTGTCAATAGAATGATGCCATTGAGTTTCAAAATTCTAAAGGCAAGATGTATTCAAGATCATTCCTAATAGCCTGCAAAGAAGTGTTGCTACCCATGTTCTATTAGCTATAAACAAGAATGCATATTTAATTCCCTTCAAATTACATTGAAACTTCACTGCATCACATCTTCAGACAGCAGATTTTTATGATCTGCTTAATGGAATTAAATCTTTCAGCATTCTCATAAATTATAAAATGGCTGACATTGCCTCTACTGTTTAGCCAGAACTAGAACTATCAAGTATTTTAACTATAGATATGAATAGTACTTAAGTTAGAAATGTCTTAATCTTAGAATAAGAAAAACAAAAGCACATATAATCCTAATAATACCTATATTATAGGTAATACCTAATATTACCTATAATCCTAAAGAAACAACGGTGTTATCTCAAGGCACCTTTGCAAATTAATACTGAACTCACGGATGTGAATAAGAAGAGAAGCCAGTAGCTTTCTTGCCAGTTTCTTCTGGCTCTTAGCAGGAAAGTCTAGTTGTCACTTCTGAGAACTCACTTTCTATTTCACACCCCTCTGCACATACCAGAAAAACTGTCTCTCTTCCATGGCAAAATTTTCTTCCGTTTCAGAGGTCTAAAATCATATTTCTGGCTTCTCCTATTTTAAAATTTTAAATTTGGGTTGGATAAAACCCTCAAGATCCCTCCCCTTGCTTAACCAATGTCTATTCATCACTTCCTCCCCCGCCTCTCCTCCTCTCTTACATATGGTTGTCTGGGAAAATCAACACAAGGAGATCCAGCTAGATGATTCACCCTTCAGCCACACAACTCTTTCCAGAGGCATAGACCTTGGAAAGCTGTTGGGGACGTCCTTCTCAACAGCAATTCAGGAGTTAATCCTAAACCAAACAACTCTTTTAAATAATTCAGAAGTACAGTTTCTAAAAAGAGTTGTAGAGAAAATGTAGAACATAGTACCTATATATCACTTTATTGAAAACTCCAGAGATTCTTCTGCTTTCCAAGCAGATGGAGATCCCACTCTATCAAAGGTTTTGTCTGTTGGCTCTTTTAATGAGGCTGGTGCTGCTGACTCTTGCAGAGTAAAAAGGAGAAAGGTAAGGATTTTGCTGATTTACAATTGTCTCATATTTCTGGCTACTCTGAGTCTTTTTTAGGGGCTCATATTTGGTTTAGTTTTATTTAGTTAGTCCCAAATGTAATCAATATTCTCTGAAGTCTAATGTGCCACTTCAGATGACTAGTTCTTTGAAAGTCATTTTCAGAATCTTGAATGATAAAATGCCTAACTCTCATGACAGCACCAAATCCCAGAAAAAATTCTAAACAAGTTGAAAAAGAGTTCCACATTATTACAGATTCTATGAAAGACAAAGACAAACTGGTTTTAAGTTAATGCTCAGTAGGGAATTTAAATAATGTTTTAAAATTAATCACAGAAGACTGCTTAAAGCCTTCAGACTTTTAAAGGTCAAATAAGAACTAAACGTTGCACAAGTAATAAGGGATTCACAATTTTAATTCTAACTTTTAATATGTTCAGGAAACACGGTCCCAGATTAACCATTATAGAAAAACATTCACCATGACTAATAATTTTGGTCATTAAAGATTGAAACCATTTTATATAAAAATGTTTTTAAAGTGTTTCTGGTCTTGACTCTGGATCATTCTGTATAATAAAATTGAATTGCATTTGTATAGCATTTTTAAAGGCATTTTTTGTCATTTTGCATTTACATGAATACTTATGAATAGCTACAGATGAGGAAATGAAAGCAGAAAGGTCTTAAAGTCACACAACAAATTCATAATATGGCGAGTTATAAATTCTGCTTTGTTATTCACAGTTTTTCCTCTCCCACTATCTTTTATAAAGAGAAATATGCCTCTTAGTCTCAAGGTCTTGGGTAAACACTACTGCCAACCTTTGTTCCAAAAAGATTGTGCTGATTTGAACAATCACTTGGCTCTATGTATGGTGTCTCTGGAAACCGGTCCTTGGTCAGAAAAGGAAATTATACTTTTTTCTTCACGTTTTGATGTCCACTTATACTGTCATCAATTGTGTCTTTGTCCTTTTGTTTTGGATTGTTGTACTTGTCTACTACTTATGGAATTGTAGGAACTTACTTCATGCTCAGGATGTGAATTCTGTGTCATTTGTGAATACTTTCCCTTGTTTATTTGCTTTTCAATTTATTGTATAATCCAAATTTTATAACCTTATGAATATTCAATATACTTAATCTAGCACTGACTAGAATTTATGAAAAACACACCATACAAATGTAGTTTTGTCAGGTTATCCTTCTGTTTCTAATAAATTTAATGTTTGTTTTTAGATGTTTTGTTTTGTTAATTGGTTGCATATTAGTTACTGGTATCACAATGGTGTGATAACTCATCTAGAGCCAGACATCCTGGAATGTGAAGTCAAGTGGGTCTTAGAAAGCATCACTACGAACAAAGCTAGTGGATGTGATGGAATTCCAGTTGAGCTATTTCAAATCCTGAAAGATGATGCTGTGAAAGTGCTGCACTCATTATGCCAGCAAATTTGGAAAACTCAGCAGTGGCCACAGGACTGGAAAAGGTCAGTTTTCATTCCAATCCCTAAGAAAGGCGCTCCAAAAGAATGCTCAAACTACCGCACAGTTGCACTCATCTCACACGCTAGTAAAGTAATTCTCAAAATTCTCCAAGCCAGGCTTTAGCAATACGTGAACCGTGAACTTCCAGATGTTCAAGCTGTTTTTAGAAAAGGCAGAGGAACCAGAGATCAAATTGCCAATATCCATTGGATCATCAAAAAAGCAAGAGAGTTCCAGAAAAACATCTATTTCTGCTTTATTGACTATGCCAAAGCCTTTGACTGTGTGGATCACAATAAACTGTGGAAAATTCTGAAAGAGATAGGAATATCAGACCACCTGACCTGCCTCTTGAGAAACCTGTATGCAGGTCAGG
>NC_057419.1:126466724-126469817 GCF_019320065.1 Cervus canadensis | reverse complement strand
GGGCTCCAGTTTCATCCATCTCATTAGGACTGATTCAAATGAATTCTTTTTAACGGCTGAGTAATATTCCATGGTGTATATGTACCACAGCTTCCTTATCCATTCATCTGCTGATGGGCATCTAGGTTGCTTCCATGTCCTGGCTATTATAAACAGTGCTGTGATGAACATTGGGGTGCACGTGTCTCTTTCAGATCTGGTTTCCTCAGTGTGTATGCCCAGAAGTGGGATTGCTGGGTCATATGGCAGTTCTATTTCCAGTTTTTTAAGAAATCTCCACACTGTTTTCCATAGCGGCTGTACTAGTTTGCATTCCCACCAACAGTGTAAGAGGGTTCCCTTTTCTCCACACCCTCTCCAGCATTTATTGCTTGTAGACTTTTGGATAGCAGCCATCCTGACTGTTAGCCCATTTTTTTTAATGTTCAAAAAGCCCTATGAACACAAAGCAAGATAAATACTAATGAAACTACATCTAGGTGTTATAGAACTGATGGAAAAAACAGCAAACCTTAAGTGCATCCAGAGGAAAATACAGATAGATTGCCTCCAGAGGAATAACATGAGATGATGGCTGAATTTTCAATAGAAACAATGGAATTTTGAAATTGTGAAGATCATATTATCTGATCATAGTGTTACTGGATTGGACATGTTAAAATTCAAATAAATATCTAGGAAATACATATTTAGAATTAAGAAATATAATTATAAATATATCTTATATAGTTTTGATTCTCAATTCCTTCAATAATGCCTTCTTTCAAGTTCTATTTTCTCTAGTGTGCCATTTTAATTCCCTCTTCATTTCCTTTTCTGCATATTTAGTTATCTTCTTGGTGGTTCCAAGTGAATTACAGTTAACATCTTAAATTTATATCAATCTATTTTGAACTGATATGAATGTAGTTTAAATATCACTTATTATCTGCATCTAAACACCTTTGCTTCCCCCTTTATCTTGTTATCATCATAAATTACATCCTGTCACATCACTTGACCACTGACATGAATTTATAATTATTGTTTATGCATTTGTGTTTTAAATCATATAACAGACCAAAAAGAGGTGTTATGAACCAAAAATATGGTAATACTGACTATCTTATTATACCAGTAACTAATCTTCTGCAATAAGTTAACAAAACATCTAAAAATAAATATTAAATTTGTTAGAAACAAAAGGATAAGTAGGCAAAGCTATATTAGTATGATATATTTTTCATAAATTCTAGTCATTGCTAGATTAAGTAGATTGAGTATTCATAAGGTTATAAAATTTGAATTATTTACTAAATATAACAGATAAATATATAATTTTTATACTAACTTTATAACCAGATAGGAAATAATGAAAATGAAAAATTCCTTTTACAATAACAACAAAACTATATAATCCTTAGAAATAGGCACAAGAAGAAATGTACAGAACTTACATGAAGGACACTATAAAAACTTTACGGAGGGACAGAAAGGAAGAATCAACTAAATGGACAGATATAAATTTGTTCCTGGTTAGAAATACTAGCTATCAAATTTCCCCACATTAATTCATGATTTAATGGAACTTCACTTAAAATATCAATTTTCTTGGAAATGGGGAAAATGTTCATTTAGAAGAATATATGCAGAAGATTAGACATGGATATGTTTTTAAAATGAAAAAGTAAAGAAAGATGTCCTTGTAGATTTAAAAATACATTATATAAAAATATAAAGATACATATTTTGGGATTGGTGTTGGAAAAGATGGATAAGTCAGAGGAGCATATTAGACATTTCAGAAATATACAAGCCAGTATGAACATTTGGTATTAATTTCTTCATTTAGCAAGTACTTATTGATCTCTTCATGTTTGCCCATCACTCTTTAGGTACTGGGGATATAGAGGCTGAATAAGAAGACAAAATCTCTGCCCACATGAAATATATGATGATAAACAAGATGATAAACCAGTATGTAAATACATGTAAATTTCAGGTAAAATTAAGTGCTTTGAAGAAAAAACAGACTAAGGAGAATGTGGTATTTTGTTTTAGATGGAGTGTTCAAGGAAAGGCTTTATTAGCAGGTAGCATTCAAGTGGTGATCTGACCTAAGTAAAGCAGTGAGCCATGCTCACTGTCCAGGTAATAGCAAATATTAAGGTCTTTACATGAGAATGAGTTTGGCATGTTCAAAGACTAGAGAAAATGCCAAGGCAGCCAGAGATGAATCTGAGAGACAGAGTGGCATTTTAAGCTAGTGAGAAAGATTGAATGTTTCAATAAACTCAGTAGAGACACCTAGAAAATCATACCTCTCTAATTCCACAGGAATTGAAAATTGCTTTTAAATTCTAGAAAAGAATATAGGTAGAACATTGAAGTTATCATATGATGAGTCAAACTTTCTAAGCCTTACATCACAGTTGCAATTCGTAAGTGGCAAGACTGATAGAGCTGCTTTAAGTAAAATCTCACAACTTCTGTAAGTCCAACACAGACTTTCTAATCATCAGTTCAGTTCAGTTCAGGTCAGTCACTCAGTCGTGTCCGACTATTTGCGACCCCAAGAATCGCAGCACGCCAGGCCTCCCTGTCCATCACCAACTCCCAAAGTTTACTCAAACTCATGCCCATCGAGTCGGTGATGCCATCCAGCCATCTCATCCTCTGTCATCCCCTTCTCCTCCTGTCCCCAATCCCTCCCAGCATCAAGATCTTTTCCAATGAGTCAACTCTTCGCATGAGGTGGCCAAAGTATTGGAGTTTCAGCTTCAGCATCAGTCCTTCCAATGAACACCCAGGACTGATCTCCTTTAGGATGGACTGGTTGGATCTCCTTGCAGTCCAAGGGACTCTCAAGAGTCTTCTCCAACACCACAGCTCAAAAGCATCAATTCTTCAGCGCTCAGCTTTCTTCACAGGCCAACTCTCACATCCATACATGACCACTGGAAAAACCATAGCCTTGACCAGACGGACCTTTGTTGGCAAAGTAATGTCTATGCTTTTTCATATGCTGTCTAGGTTGGTCATAACTTTCCTTCCAAGGAGTAAGCGTCTTTTTATTTCATGGCTGCAATCACCATCCGCAGTGATTTTGGAGCC
>NC_057419.1:126350372-126466714 GCF_019320065.1 Cervus canadensis | reverse complement strand
TTTAAAGTTTGTGTTTCCTTGTTAATTTTCTGTTTAGTTGATCTATCCATAGTTGTGAGTGGGGTATTAAAGTCTCCCACTATTATTGTGTTGCTGTTAATTTCGCCTTTCATACTTGTTAGCATTTACCTTACATATTGCAGTGCTTTTATGTTGCGTTCACATATATTTATAAATGTTATATCTTCTTCTAGGATTGATCTTTTGATCATTATGTGGCGTCCATCTTTATCTCTTTTCACAGCCTTTATTTGAAAGTCTATTTTATCTGATATGAGTATTGCTACTCCTGCTTTCTATTGGTCTCTATTTGCATGGAATATGTTTTTCCAGCCCCTCACTTTCAGTCTGTATGTGTCCCTTGTTTTGAGGTGGGTCTCTTGTAGACAACATATATAGGGGTCTTGTTTTTGTATCCATTCAGCCAGTCTTTGTCTTTTGGTTGGGGCATTCAACCCATTTACATTTAAGGTAAATATTGATAAGTATGATCCCGTTTCCATTTAGCTTGTTATTTTGGATTCAAGTTTATACACCCTTTCTGTGTTTCCTGTCTAGAGAAGACCCTTTAGCATTTGTTGGAGAGCTGCTCTGGTGGTGCTGAATTCTCTCAGCTTCTGCTTGTCTGTAAAGCTTTTGATTTCTCCTTCATATTTGAATGAGATCCTTGCTGGGTACAGTAATCTGGGCTGTAGGGTTTTCTCTTTCATCACTTTAAGTATATCCTGCCATTCCCTTCTTGCTTGAAGAGTTTCTATTGAAAGATCAGCTGTTATCCTTATGGGGATTCCCTTGTGTGTTATTTGTTGTTTTTCCCTTGCTGCTCTTAATATTTGTTCTTTGTGTTTGATCTTTGTTAATTTGATTAATATGTGTCTTAGGGTGTTTTGCCTTGGGTTTATCCTGTTTGGGACTCTCTGAGTTTTTCGGTCTTGGGTGACTATTTCCTTCCCCATTTTAGGGAAGTTTTCAACTATTATCTCCTCGAATATTTTCTCATGGCCTCTCTTTTTGTCTTCTTCTTTTGGGACTCCTATGATTCGAATGTTTTGGCATTTAACATTGTCCCAGAGGTCTCTGAGGTTGTCCTCATTTTCTTAAATTCTTTTTTCTTTTTTCCTCTCTGCTTCATTTACTTCCACCTCACTTCTACCTCACTTATCCTATCTTCTTCCTCCATTATTCTACTGTTGGTTCCCTCTGGAGTGTTTTTGATCTCATTTATTGCAATATTCATTATTGATTGACTTTTTTATTTCTTCTAGGTCCTTGTTAAACTTTCTTGCATCTTCTCAATCCTTGTCTCCAGGCTATTTATCTGTAACTCCACTTTGTTTTCAAGATTTTGGATCATTTTTACTATCATTATTCTGAATTTTTTTTCAGGTAGACTCCCTATCTCCTCCTCTTTGGTTTGGTTTGGTTTGGTGGGCATTTATCATGTTCCTTTACCTGCTGAGTATTTCTCTGCTTTTTCATCTTGTTTAGATTGCTGTGTTTGGGGTGGCCTTTCTGTATTTTGCCAATTGGTGGTTCCTCGTTATTGTGGAGGTTCCTTGCTGTGGGTGGCGTTGGATGGGTGGCTTTTCAAGATTTCCTGATTAGGGAAGCTTGCGTTGGTGTTCTGGTGGGTGGAGCTGGATTTCTTCTCTCTGGAGTGCAATGAAGCGTCCAGTCGTGAGTTTTGAGATGTCTATGGGTTTGGTGTGACTTTGGGCAGCCTGTATATTGAAGCTCAGAGCTATGTTCCTGCGTTGCTGGAGAATTTGCATGGTGTGTCTTGCTCTGGAACTTGTTGGATCTTGGGTGGTGCTTGGTTTCAGTGTAGGTATGGAGGCTTTTGTATGAGCTCTTATCAATTAATGTTCCCTGGAGTCAGGAGTTCTCTGGTGTTCTCAGGTTTTGGACTTAAGCCTCCTGCCTCTGGTTTTCAGTCCTATTCTTACAGTAGCCTCAAGACTTCACCATCTATACAGCACCAATGATAAAACATCTATGTTAATGATGAAAAGCATCTCCACAGTAAAGGACACCCGGAGAGATTCACAGAGTTGCATGGAGAAGAGAAGAGGGAGGAGGGAGATAAAGGTGACCAGGAGGACAAGAGGGGAAATCAAAAGGGGTGAGAGAAAGCTAGCCAGTAATCACTTCCCTATGTGCTCTCCAAAGTCTGGACCCCTCAGAGAGCTAAACAGAGTTACACAGAGAAGAGAAGAGGGAAGAAGGAGACAGAGGTGACCAGGAGGAGAAAGGGGGGCATCAAAAGGAGAGAGACAGATCCAGCCAGTATTCTATTCCCTGAGTGTTCTCCACAGCCTGGAACACACAAAGAGATTCACAGAGTTGGGTAGAGAAGAGAAGGGGGATGGAGGAGATAGAGGTGACCTGGTGGAGCAAAAGGAGAGTCAAAAGTGGGAGAGAGCAATCAAGTTAGTAATCACACTACCAAGTAAAAATGGGTACTGAAGATTGGGTTCTTAAAGGTACAAAATTGACAATAAATACCAAAAAGCAAAGATTAAAAATCTACAGTAGAGGTTAGACTCTCAAAAATACAATATTAAAAAAACAAAACAAAGTCACAAACATCATAAAATATATATATGAAGCTTGCTTTAAAAATAGGGTTCATTTTTGCAAGGTAATGAAGTGAAGTTAAGTGAAGTTGCTCAGTTGTGTCCGACTCTTTTCGACCCCATGGACTGTAGCCCACCAGGCTCCTCAGTCCATGGAATTTTCCACGCAAGAGTACTGGAGTGGGTTGCCATTTCCTTCTAGGTTATAAAAATGAAGATTAAAGGAGTATTAGAGGACTTAAAATTTTTTTAAAAAATTTAAAGATTAAAAAAATGATAATAGTAAAAATATATCTAGAAATTTCTCTGGAGCTGTTGCGAGCAGTGTGGAGTCAGTTCATTTTCAGATACTTCCTTGATCTGGCTTATACGTCTCAAGATCTATAGAACCTTCCAGTGTAGTCGGTGCTAACTACAAGGTTTTAATCTGTCGCACCTGTCACTTCCAAAGCGGTTCCCTGTGTTTATTTTAGTTTCCTCTGTTTGCTGGTCTCATCAGTGTCTAATTTCTGCCCTGACACAAGGGGGCGAGGGTGGTCACTTATTTAGGCTCACTTGTTCAGTCGTGCTATGGGGAGGGAGGAACACTGGAAACAAATATCACTGGTGTGTGTGGGGAGTGATTGCAGTGTCTCGGCTGCACTGGGTTTGCCCCTGCTCATGGCACGTGCACTTTCCCAGTCTACACTGCTCAGGCTCCAGGTTGCTCTGCTGGGGAACTGTCTGAGGTGGGCCCTGGGTTGTGTGCATTTCCCAAGTCTAAGCCACTCAGGATCAGGTTCTCGGGTACTCCACAAAGGTGCAGACTCGGTTGGGTCTGCGTTTTGTGCTCTTCCCAGGTCCGAGCAGCTCAGGCAATCAGGTGCTTGGCGAGCATAGTCTCCCCAGGTGGGGAGTGCATCTTATCACCTCCCCGGTCCCAGCTGCTTGGTTTCCTGGGTGGCAGCGGGTGTGCCCGTCTCAGGTGTGCCATGTGTCTCTTCTGGGGAGCTGATCTCTGGCTGCGACCCTCCAAGTGGATATCAACTGTCCAGAATCCCAATCTTGGTTAGCAACTGGAAGCCTGCTTGCAGTTTGGTAGAGGATGCCTCTCTGGGGCTGAGATTGCCTCTTTTCAGCTCTGGCTGCGCACCCCCCCCCCGCCACCTCCCTGTCTCTGGCGGGGGATGGGCCGGTCCACAGCCTGTCAGCTCTCCTCTGGTATTTGCCCAGTCCTTTGTTTTGTGAGCGGGCCTGGCAGTGCCTTAGGTTAGGCCTTTCCGCGGGATAGTTCTCTCTCTCTCTTTTTTTTCTCTCTCTCTGGCTATCCCACAGTTTGGGTTGCTATCTCACGTTAGTTCCTTCAGATTGCCCTCAAGGCACTCAGGCCTGGTCCTTACCCTAAGCAATGCAGCCCATGCCTCCCTGTTCAGCCCCTGCTTGCTGATGGCACGTGCGAGAGCTGGGAGTTACCGTTAAGCATGTAATCTGTGGGGTTTATTTATTTATTTATTTATTTATTTATTTATTTATTTTTCCTCCCAGTTATGTTGCCCTCTGAGATTCCAAAACTCCCCACAGACCTGCTGGTGAGAGTGTTTCCCGGTGTTTGGAAACATCTCTTCTTTTAAGACTCTCTTCCCAGGACAGGTCTCCATCCCTACCTCTTTTGTCTCTCATTTTATCTTTTATATTTTGTCCTACCTCCTTTTGAAGACAACGGACTGCCTTTCTGGGTGACTGATGTCCTCTGTCGGCATTCAGAAGTTGCTTTGTGGAATTTGCTCAGCATTCAAATGTTCTTTCAATGAACTTGTGGGGGAGAAAGTGGTCTCCCCATCCTATTCCTCTGCCATCTTAGGACCACCTCCAGAACTGATGCTTTTGAACTGTGGTGTTGGAGAAGACTCTTGAGAGTCCCTTGGACTGTAAGGAGATCCAACCAGTCTATCCTAAAAGAAATCAGTCCTAAATATTCTTTGGAAGGACTGATGCTGAAACTGAAACTCCAATATTTTGGCCACATGATGAGAAGAGCTGACTCATTGGAAAACACCCTGATGCTGGGAAAGGTTGAAGGCGGGAAGAGAAGGGGTCGACAGAAGATGAGAAGGTTGGATGGCATGACTGACTCAATGGACATGAGTTTGAGTAAGCTCCAGGAGTTGGTGATAGACAGGGAAGCCTGGAGTGCTACAGTCCATGAGGTCTCAAGGAGTCACGGAAGACTGAGCTAATGAACTGAACTGAAGATTAGCTAAATGTTTATCTGTTTTGCTTACCTTACCTTGTTCCATTTTTGAATGGAAGCACCCATTGTGGTAATCCTATCCTTGTCTCTTATGTGTGTGTGCTCAGTTACTCAGTTGTGTCCAACTCTTTGCAACCCCATGGACTATAGCCCACCAAGTTCCTCCATCCATGGGATTTTCCAGGCAAGAATAATAGAGAGAGTTGCCATTTCCTCCTCCAGAGGATCTTTCAGACTCAGGGATCAAACCCATGTCTCCTACATTGACGGGTCAATTTTTTTTTTAACCACTGAGCCACTTAGGAAGCCCCTATATATATCTGAGGGAGGCAGATAATATCTCTGTTACTTGATTGGTCTCAGAATCAAGAAGATCTCCACCTCCAGAGATATACTGCATGCATATGTACTAAATCACTTCAGTGTGTCTGACACTTTGTGACCCTATGGACCATAGTCAGTCAGGCTCCTCTGTCTATGGGATTCTCCAGGCAAGAATACTGGAGTGGGTTGCCATGCCCTCCTCTAGAGGATCTTCCCGACCCAGAGACTGAACCTGCGTCTGCTATGTCTCCTGCATTGGCAGTCAGGTTCTTTACCACTAGCACCACCTGGGAAGCCCAGAGATGAACTATATCTAATGAGTCTGCTCTATTTCTAGATTAGATTTAGATAATGAGATTAGAATTTTGAGCCTGAGCCAAATATCATAATGGGATTTGAATTTTGGAAGAAGGGATAAACTATTTGATACAATGGAGAAATATAAATAATTGTGCCTAGAAGAAAACAATGATAGATTGGAAAGCATGACCACAATACATTACAGCTCCCACTTTCAAAAGGTGGCATATTTTCCCCCATTCCTTGAATTGCACCTTCCCTATTATTTTGCCCAGTGGAATATGATAAAAGTAGCATCATGTGTTTTCCAGAGACTAATCCTAAAAAGAAAGTCTTGAAAATTCTGCTTTCAATCACTTAAAATGCTGTCCTGAAATTGAGATACTGTTGAGAAAGACCAGATTAATGTCCATGTGAAGAGAAAGGTCCAGCCATCCCAGATGTTTCAAATAAACCAAGCCCCCTGACAACTTGTTAGCTGAATGCAGCCACATGAGTGAGTCCAGGCAAGATCAGCAGAATAGCCAGTCACTTCACCCTCATAAAAATAATAAATAAAACCTTGTTGTTTTAAGCCACTAAATTTGAGGAGCAGTGTTATACAGTATACTGGCTTTCTACTGCTATTTAAAAATTACTCTAAAATTTAGAAACTTAAAACAGCAAACATTTGTTACATTACACAGTTTCTGAGAGGCTGGATTCTTGGAGCAGCTTAGCTGAGTGTTTCTGGCTCAAGGTCTCTCATGAGGTTGTAGTCAAGCTGTTGGCCAGAGCTATAGTCATTACAGAGCTTGGCTGGGGTTGGAAAATCTGCTTCCAAACTCACTCACATGGTTGTTGGCAGGTTTCTGCTCCTTTCTGGCTGTTGGTCAGAGGCTTCAGTTCCTCATTATGTGGGCCTCTCCATAGGCCAGTTCACAGCATGGCAGATTTTTTTTCCCCTAGAATGAGTGAACTATTGGGAGAGAGTACACAAGATGGAAGCCACAGTTTTTTTTAACCTAATCTCAGAAACGACATAGCAACAGTTCTACTGTATGCTATTGGTCACATAGGCTAACTTTGGTACAGTGTGGGGAGGTACTATCTAAGAGTTTGCATATCAGAAAGTGAGGAGCATGTGGTGTCATCTTGGAAGCTGACTACCACACATATCAAATGAGATCTGAAACAGATTATCACAGAGCTATTGTTGGCTTGTTTGCTATGAGACATAAAAATTATGCAAAATTAAAAAAATATATACATACCTCTCTTAGAAAACTTATAAGATTATATATCATAAAATTATAAAATTTTATCTCATACAAACTATATCTCATAAGAATCATATCTTTTATAAAAAATCTCATAAAAATTATATATAGTTCTCTTATAAAAAGTTCAGACTTTTAGAAACACATCCTAAAGATAGAGTATATTATGATATGGGTAATAAGATGTATTTTAAATACTTCAGCAGCAATAATAATAACAAAAAAAGGATAGATAAAACAAGTGAGGCAATATTAAAGATTGTTGAATATTGGTGATCGGCATAGGGAGTGCATCATTTTATTTATGTAGGCTTGAAATTTTTCCTCTAAAATTTTATCTTTTTATTCTTTTGTATTAACTTAAACCTAGACAATGTATTAAAAAGCAGAGACATCACTTTGCTGACAAAGGTCCATCTAGTCAAAGCTATGGTTTTTCCAGTAGTCATGTATGGATGTGAGAGTTGGACTATAAAGAAAGCTTAGTGCCAAAGATTTGATGCTTTTGAACTGTGGTATTGGAGAAGACTCTTGAGAGGCCTTGGACTGCAAGGAGATCCAACCAGCCCATCCTAAAGGAAACTGGTCTTGAATATTTATTAGAAGGACTGATGCTGAAGTTGAAACTCCAATACTTTGGCCACCTGATGCAAAGAGCTGACTCATTGGAAATGACCCTGATGCTGGGAAAGATTGGAGGCAGGGGGAGAAGGGGACGAGAGAGGATGAGATAGTTGGATGACATCACTGACTTGGTGGACATGAGTTTGAGGAAGCTCCAGGAGTTGGTGGTGAACAGGGAAGCCTGGTGTGCTGCAGTCCATGGGGTAGCAAAGAGTCGGACATGACTGAGTGATTGAACCGAACTGAACTTCTCCCCTGGTAACCATAAATTTTTTTTCTACATCTGTGACTCTAATTCTGTTTCATAAATAAGTTTATTTGTATCATGTTTTTTAGATTCCACACATAAACTCCTCTAAAATTTTAAAATCAACATTTATGATGTGCCAGAAACAGAATCCTTTGTAATTTTTTAAACTTGGGGAAGTCTTGAGATATCAACTTAAAAATGTGTAGGAGTATCTACTTTTCTTTTTTCTTTTTTTTTCAAATTTCTCTTAAGGGTTATGCAAACAAAATATAAACAAAGACTACTGACCAAAAAGTTTGACTTTTCTTTTTGCCTTTGAATAAGTATCTGCAGCCCAAACCTGAGAACAAAGGACAGTTAAACTCTTCACATTTTAAGGAGGGCCTCCAAGGTGGCTCATATGGCAAAGAATCTGCCTGCAATGCAGGAGACTTGGCTTCAATCCTTGGGTCAGGGAGACCCCCTGGAGAAAGGAATGGCTACCCACTTCAGTATACTTGCCTGGAGAATTCCATGGACAGAGGAGTCTAGCTACATTCCATGGGGTTGCAAATAGTTGGACACAACTGAGTAATTAGCACTTTCCCTTTTCATTTTCTTTTCTTTTTTTTTTTTTTAGCAATAAAATATTTTTATTAATAGTCAAGGTGAGTACATTATTTTTTTAGACATAATGCTTTTGTCCACTTCTTAGACTGCAATGTAGTATAAACTTAAGCTGCATAAGCACTAGGAAACCAAAGAACTTGTGTGACTTACTTTATTGCCATCTATGCTTTATTATGGTCTGGAACTGAAAGCTGAAATATCTCTGACGTCTGTCTATACTTCTAATAGACTCTTAGACTATCTGTGGTCCTTACACTATGGCTGCTGGGCACTCACGTGCAAGTGCTAAGTTGCTTCAACCATGTTCAACTCTTTGAGACCTTATGGACTATAGCCTGCCAGGCTCCTCTGCCCAAGGGATTCTCCAGGCCCTTTTCATTTTCTAAGACCAAATCCATAATTGGGGTCAGATATCTCTTATGGTTATTAGAAAGAAGCTGCTGAACTGACTCTGTTAGCCTAAAGTATCTCAGGAGGCCAATGCCAAAGCCTATAAGAGGAAAAGACTAAAGAGAGGTAAGATAAGTCAGCATTTAGTAAGCACCTTGACAGCAAATGGGCTTCTCCAGTGGCTCAGCAGTAAAGAATTCACCTGCCAATAAGAGATGTAGGTTCAATCGCTAGGTCAGGAAGATCTGTTGGAGATGGAAATGGCAACCCACTCGAGTATTCTTGCCTGGAGAATCCCATGGACAGAGAAGCTTGGTGTGCTACAGTCCATGGGGTCACAAAGAATTGGACAAGACAGAAGCGACTTAGCACTTAATGTCAAGTTACAGCAGTTTTTCTCTTTCCTACACCTGAAGGTATAGGAGATAATTATCTTACTACTTGGCATGATGCTGGTTACAGCCTGCTTGTCACAGTGTTGTAGGAGTGTAGTGGATGAGTAGTGAGGGACCTTATGGGACAGCTTGGCACACACCTCTTGGAGTGTGAGTAGTGTATGGAGACATAGCTATTGTTGCTTACTAGAAATGGCTGCCATATGTATATTATTTTTTCAGAGTAAGAATATTTGCAGGGATAAAAGAAGGGTTATTTCTTTAGACTATACTACAAAGCTACAGCCATTAAGACAGTATGGTACTGGCACAAAGACAGATATATAGATCAGTGGAACAAAATAGAAAGCCCAGAGATAAATCCATGCACCTAAGGACACCTTATCCTTGACAAAGTAGGCAAGAATATACAATGGAGAAAAGACAATCTCTTTAACAAGAATATACATTGGAGAAAAGACAATTTGTTTAACAAGTGGTGCTTGGAAAACTGGTCAACCACCTGTAAAAGAATGAAACTAGAACACTCTAACACCATACACAAAAATAAACTCAAAATGGATAAGAGATCTAAATGTAAGACCAGAAACTATAAAACTCCTAGAGGAGAACATAGGCAAAACACTCTCTGACATAAATCACAGCAAGATCCTCTATGACCCACCTCCCAGAGTAATGGAAATTAAAGCAAAAGTAAACAAAGGGGACCTAATTAAACTTAAAAGCTTTTGCACAATGAAGGAAACTATAAGCAAGGTGAAAAGACAGCCTTCAGAATGGGAGAAAATAATAGCAAATGAAGCAACTGACAATTAATCTCAAAAATATACAAGCAGCTCCTGCAGCTCAATACCAGAAAAATAAATGACCCAATCAAAACATGGGCCAAAGAACTAAACAGACATTTCTCCAAAGAAGACATACAGATGGCTAACAAACACATGGAAAGATGCTCAACATCACTCATTATCAGAGAAATGCAAATCAAAACCACAATGAGGTACCATTTCACTCCAGTCAGAATGGCTACTATCAAAAAGTCTACAAACAATAAATGCTGGAGAGGGTGTGGAGAAAAGGGAACCTTCTTACACTGTTGGTGGGAATGCAAACTAGTACAGCCACTATGGAGAACAGTGTGGAGATTCCTTAAAAAACACTGGAAATAGAACTGCCATATGACCCAGCAATCCCATTGCTGGGCATCCACACCGAGGAAACCAGAATTGAAAGAGACAGGTGTACCCCAATGTTCATTGCAGCACTGTTTATAATTTCCAGGATGTGGAAGCAACCAAGATGTCCATCAGCAGACGAATGGATATGAAAGCTGTGGTACATATACACAATGGAATATTACTCAGCTATTAAAAAGAACACAATTGAATAAGTTCTAAAGATGTGAATGAAACTGGAGCCTATTATACAGAGTGAAGTAAGCCAGAAAGAAAAACACCAATACAGTATACTAACGTATATATATGGAATTTAGAATGATGGTAATGATGACCTTATATGTGAGATAGCAGAAGAGACACAGATGTAAAGAACAGACTTTTGGACTCTGTGGGAGAAGGGGAGGGTGGGATGATTTGAGAGAATAGCACTGAAACATGTATATTATTATATGTGAAATAGATCACCAGTCCATGTTTGATGCATGAGACGGGATGCTCAGGGCTGGTGCTCTGGGATGACCCAGAGGGATCGGATGGGGAGGGAGGTGGGAGGGGGGTTCAGGATGGGAAACACATGTACACTCATGGCTAATTCATGTCAATGTATGCAAAAAGCACTACAATATTGTAAAGTAATTGGCCTCCAGTTAAAACAAATAAATTAACCAACAAAAGGGAAGGGTCATTTCATAATAGAAAAGTAGTAAATTAATCAAGAGAATGTAATAATCATAAATATTTGTACATCAAATAACAGAGCTTCAAAACACATGAAGCATAATGTCATTATTTACAGGCAGCATAATTGGGTACATAGATAACCCAAAAAGACATAAAAAAGAATTATTACAATTAATAAGCAATTTACCAAAGAAACTATATACAGGATCAACGTATGATCTTTTCCAATTTCCCCATTCTGGTGGGTATATAATGGTATCACATTGTAGTTTTAATTTACATTTCCAGGGTGACATTTTAACATATATTGACTCTTTAGAAATTTCCTGTATAAGTATTTTGCCCATTTTTCTTTCAGGTTGTCTGTCCTTTTTCTTTACTGATTTGTAGTAGTTCCTTATATAATCTGTATGTGGGTAGTATGGTTCAGTTGCTAAGTCGCTTATGACTCTTGTGACCCCATGGACTCTAGCCTACCAATCTCCTCTGTACATGGGATTCTCTGGGTAGGAATACTGTAGTGGCTTGCCATTTCCTTCTCCAGGGGATCTCCCTGACCCAGGGATTGAAGCTGCGTCTCCTGCATTGCAGGCAGATTCTTTACCTACTGAGCCACCAGGGATGCCCATATAATCTGTATATGAGTCCTTTGATAGACATACACATGGCAAATATTAGAGGAGTTTTGCCAGTACAGTCAGAACAAAGAGAGGATGCCCTGTAGTGTTCTTGGTAGGAAGGGGAGAGTCCTCAAACAGAATACTACCCAGTACTCCACAGTACTGAGGTGTACAGAAAAGGGCCTCAGCTATTCCCTTGAATCTACACAAAGGATTATACGGTACAAGAGAGACAAATACAGTGGGGCTACCTAGGCAGCCAAAAAATGAGGAAATATCTGAACCAGAGAAGTTCTTGGGCTGTAGCTCTACAGCATTTCATCAGCCAGATAGAAGGCTCAGAGAGGTTACACTGTACTCTGTACACTGCCCCACCCTCCACAAAACCGAAAGTAAAAACCAAAAATGTCTGTGTTGGGCATTACCATTATTTATCAATATTCAAAGTCTTTTGACCTCTTGGGCTTCCCTAGTAGCACTGCAGGTAAAGAATCTGCCTGCAGTGCCAGAGACCTGGGTTCGATCCCTGGGTTGGGAAGATCCCCTGGAGAAGGGAAAGGCTACCCACTCCGTATTCTGGCCAGGAGAATTCCATGGACTGTATAGTCCATGGGGTCACAAAGAGTCGGACACAACTGAGGAACTTTCACTTTACTTTGACCTCTGGACACGTGAAACAGTTGCTCATTGAAGTTGTATGATGTGGCCATGTGGTGTGAACTGGTCACATCACACAGTGGTGTGATGTGGCCAGTTTTCTGATGTGAAATGAAGTGTAAGCAGAAATTGCATGCATCTCTTCTATATTGAAGGATATAATTGCCAGTGTTTGGTGCTACAGTCTATTTTTGCCCACTGCAGTACCTGTAGAAGCATTTATTATTGAGATACCACATTGATTGACACATCCTAGAATGCTGAGCCAACACATGGAGGAATATGAATTGAAGTGTCACCTAGACTCCTGAAGATTTCGTAAGATTAATAAAAAAAGTTGTTTGGTTATTTTTGCAAGCCACTGAGATTTTGGAGTTGTTTAATGCCAGTTTCCCCTATATTTCTAGTTTATAGTTCTATAATAGTTCTAGTTCTATTATAAAGTAATTCTAAAAAATTTGTAAATATTAATTGTGGTTTTGATGCAGTTTGAGTCAACTTACTTTCAGAGTTACTCTTATAGCTTTAATAAAAAGTCACTGAATTTAAAAATGGTAAATATAAACTATATTGTATCTTATTTTTCCATTTGTTTTCCTACCTTTTAAAAATTCTCTTATAATTCCAGGATTGTTTTGAGTAGTTCTGATGCATAAGTCTGTACTAAAAACAGAAGATTATATAGCATAAGAAAAATGGGAGACTGAAGGAAAAGCTAAAAGCTAAAGTTTCAAATGGGTCACTGAGAATTCAAGTTCCTGCACCCTGTTTTAATTCTCTTAATATAAAAATGTCCTTTCACACAGCAACTTTAAGCCTAATTTTTCCTAGATAAACAGCAATTAGTGATTTAGAGAACTGCTCTCTAAACATTTTTAATCATGCACCCAGATCAGTTTAAAAAAAATAGTTCAGGAGAACAAGACGGAGAAGGAGTAGGTAGACGTGGAGTACATCTCTCTCCACAGATACATCAGGAATACACCTTCAGACACAGAAGTGCATGCAGAACACCAGCTGAGAGTGGCAGGAGTACCTGCCCAGAGGAAAAGAATATATAGAACCACACAAAACTCCATAGGACTAAGAAACTAGGGGGAAAAACAGGAGCATTAGTAGGACTGGACCTGCTGTCAGCAGGTTGGGGAACTGAAGCAGGGGTCTGACCCCCACATTGGGGCAGTTGTCTGAGTCAGGGAAGAAACATTTAAGGCTGAAGAGGAAAAACAACAAACAAAATCTCAGCACAAATCTCACTCTATACGAAGCTTACACAAAGCACTGAACGAAACTTAGGAGGGCAGAAACCTGAAGGAAGAAAGAATTCAACCTTGAAGGCTGGGAAAAGGAGACCTCAAACACAATAAGTTAAAAAAATAATGAAAAGGCAGAGAAATACTACACAATGAAGGAAAAAACTAGAAACACAAAAGTTCAAATAAATGAAGAGGAAACAGGCAAACTACCTGAAAAAGAATTCAGAATAATAATAGTAAAAATGATCAAAAACCTTGAAAACAAAATGGAAAAAATGCAAGAATCAATTAACAAAGACCTAGAAGAATTAAAGAATAAACATACAGAGACAAACAACATGATTACTGAAATTAAAAGTACTCTAGAAGGAATCAATAGCAGAATATCTGAAGCGGAAGAACAAATCACTGAGCTGGAAGATAAAATGGTGGAAATAACTTCTGAAGAGCAGAATAAAGTAGAAAGAATGAAAAGAACTGAGGATAGTCTCAGAGATCTTGGGGACAATATCAAATGCACCAACATTCGAATTATAGGGGTCTCAGAAGAAGAAGAAAAAAAGAAAGGGTGTGAGAAAATTTTTGAAGAGATTATAGTTGAAAATTTCCCCAACATGGAAAAGGAAATAGTCAATTAAGTCCAAGAGGCACAAAGAGCCCCATACAGGATAAACCCAAAGAGAAACATGCCAAGACACATACTAATCAAACTAACAAAGACCAAACACAAAGAATATTAAATGCAGCAAGGAAGAAGCAGCAAGTAACTTACAAGGGAAACCCCATTTGCTTAACAGCTCATCTTTCAGCAGAAACTCTGCAGGCCAGAAGGGAATGGCAGGATATAGTTAAAGTACTGAAAGGGAAAAATCTACAACTAAGATTACTGTATGTGGCAAGAATCTCATTCAAAATTGATGGAGAAATAAAAAGCTTTTCAGAGAAGCAAAAATTAAGAGAATTCAGTACCACCAAACCAACTTTACAACAAATGTTAAATGGACTTATATAGTCAAGAAATACAAGAGAAGCAAAAAGATCTACAAAATCAACCACAAACAATTAAGAAAATGTCAATAAGAACACATATATCAATAATTACTTTAAATGTAAATGGATTTAATGCTTCAACCAAAAGATACAGACTGGCTGAATGGATAGAAAAACAAGACCTATATTTATGGTGTCTACAAGAAACCCACTTCAGATCTCAAGACACATATAGTGAGAGGATGGAAAAATATATTCCAAGAAAATGGGAAGCAAAAGAAAGCTGGAATAGCAATCCTCATATCAGACAAAATAGATTTTAAAATAAATAATATTACAAGAGATAAGGAAGGACACTACATAATGATCAAGGGATCAATCCAAGAGGAAGACATAATAATTGTAAATATCTATGCACCCAACATAGGAGCACCTCAATACATAAGACAAACACTAACAGACATAAAAGGAGAAATTGACAGTAACACAACAATAGTAGGAGACTTTAACATCCCACTCACACCAATGGACAGATCATCAAAACAGAAAATTAATAAGGAAACACAAGTCTTAAATGATACATTAGATGAGATGGATCTCATTGATATCTTCAGGACATTCTATCCAAATGCAAAAGAACACACCTTCTTCTCTGCACTTGGAACATTCTCCAGGATAGACCACATTTTGCATCACAAATCAAGCCTCAGTAAATTTAAGAGACTTGAAATTGTATCAAGCATCTTCTCTGACGACAATGCTATGAGACAAGATATCAATTACAAAAAAAAAAAAAAACTAAAAAACACAAACACATGGGGATTAAGCAATACATTTCTAAATAACCAACAGGTTAGTGAAGAAATCAAAGGGAAATCCAAAAACTTCTAGAAACAAATGACAATGAAAACACGACAACTCAAGATCTATGGGATGCAGCAAAAGCAGTTCTAAGAGGGAAGCCAATAGCAATACAATCCTACCTTAAGAAACAAGAAAGACATCAAATAGACAACCTAAATTTACACATAAAACAACTAGAAAAAGAAAATTTAGAAAGATAGTAATGATAACCCTATATGCAAAACAGAAAAAGAGACACAGATGTACAAACAGACTTTTGGACTCTGTGGGAGAAGGTGAGGGTGGGATGTTTCAAAAGAACAGCATGTATATTATCTAAAGTGAAACAGATCACCAGCCCAGGTGGGATGCATGAGACAAGTGCTCAGGCCTGGTGCACTGGGAAGACCCAGAGGAATCGGGTGGAGAAGGAGGTGGGAGGGGGGATCGGGATGGGGAATACATGTAAATCCATGGCTGATTCATGTCAATGTATGACAAAACCCACTGCAATGTTGTGAAATAATTAGCCTCCAACTAATAAAAATACATGAAAAAAGAAGAAGAAAAACAAAAACACCCAAAATGAGTAGAAGGAAAGAAATAATAAAGATCAAAGCAGAAAGAAATGAAAAAGAAGTGGAAAAAATAGTAAACATTAATAAAACTAAAAGCTGGTTCTTTGAAAAGATAAACAAAATTGACAAGCCTTTAGCCAGACTCATCAAGAAAAAAGAGAGCAGAATCAAATCAACAAAATTAGAAATGAAAAAGGAGAGTTTACAACAGACAATGCAGAAATACAAAGGATTATAAGACTCTTATGAAAAACTATATGGCAGTAAAATGGATAACCTGGAAAAAATGGACAGATTCTTAGAAAAGTTCAATCTTCCAAGACCAAACCAGGAATAGAAATTATGTACAACTGAATTACAAGCACTGAAATTGAAACTGTTATCAAAAACCTCCCCAAAAACAAAAGCCTAGGACCAGATGGCCACACAGGAGAATTGTATCAAACATTTAGAGAAGAGTTAATGCCTATCCTCCTAAAACTCTTTCAAAAAATTGCAGAAGGAACACTTCCAAACTCATTCTATGAAGCCACCATCACCTTGATATCAAAACCAGACAAAGACAACACACAAAAAGAAAACTACAGGCCAATATCATTGAACATAGATTCAAAAATCCTCAACAAAATTTTAGCAAACAGAATTTAGCAACACATCAAAAAGCTCATACACCATGATCAAGTTGGGTTTATTCCAGGGATGCAAGAATTCTTCAATATATGCAAATCAATCAATATGATACACCATATTAACAAATTGAAAGATAAAGACCATATGATAATGTCAACAGATGCAGAAAAGCCTTTGACAAAATTCAGCACCCATTTATGATTAAAACTCTTCAGAAAATGGGCATAGAAGGAACCTACCTCAACATAGTAAAGTCCATATATGGTAAGCCTACAGCAAATATTATTTTTGATGGTGAAAAACTGAAAGCATTCCCCCTAAGATCAGGAGCAAAACAAGGGTGTCCACTTTCACCACTATAATTCAACATAGTTCTGGAAGTCCTAGCCACAGCAATCAGAGAAGAAAGAGAAATAAAAGGAATCCAGATTGGAAAAGAAGAATTAAAGCTCTCACTGTTTGCAGATGACATGATACTGTACATAGAAAACCCTAAAGATAGTATCAGAAAATTACTAGAGCTAATCAGTGAATTTAGCAAAGTTTCAGGATGCAAAATTAATACACAGAAGTCACTTGCATGTCTATATACTAACAATGAATAATAAGAAAGAGAAATTAAGGAATCAATCCCATTCACCATTCCAACAAAAAGAGTTAAATATCTGGGAATAAACTTACCCAAGGAAACAAAAGAACTGTACACAGAAAATTATAAGACAGTAATGAAAGAAATCAAAGATGACATAAACAGATGGAGAGATATTCCATGTTCCTGGGTAGGAAGAATCAATATTGTGTAAATGACTATACTACCAAATGCAATCTACAGATTCAATGTGATCCCTATCATATTATCAATGGTATTTTTCTCAGAACTAGAACAAAAAAGTTTCACAATTCATATGGAAACACAAAAGACCCCAAATAGCCAAAGCAGTCTTGAGAAAGAATGGAGCTGGAGGAATCAACCTTCCTGATTTCAGATTATACTACAAAGCTACAGTCATTGAAATAGTATGATACTGGCACAAAAAAAGAAATATAGACCCATGGAACAAGATAGAAAGCCCAGAAATAAACCCATGCACCTATAGGTACCTTATTTTTTACAAAGGAGGCAAGAATATATAATAGGGCAAAGATAACCTCTTCAATAAACACTGCTGGGAAAACTGGACAGCTACATGTAAAAGAATGAAACTAGAACACTTCCTACCACCATACACAAACTCAAAATGGATTAAAGACCCAAATGTAATACCAGAAACTATAAAACCCTTAGAGGAAAACATAGGCAGAACACTTGATCACATATCAAAGCAAGATCCTTTATGACATCCCTCCTAGAGTAACAGAAATGAAAACAGAAGTAAACAAGAGGGACCTGATTAAACTTAAAAGCTTTTGCACAGCAAAGGAAACTATAAGCAAGGTGAAAAGACAACCCTCAGAATGGGAGAAAATAATAGCAAATGAAACAACTGACAAAGGATTAATTTCCAAAATAAATAAGAAGCTCATTAACTCAATGCCAGAAAAACAAACAACTCAATCAAAAAGTGGGAAAAAGATCTTAACAGATATTTCTCCAAAGAAGACATATAGATGGCTAACAAACACATGAAAAGATGCTCAACATCACTCATTATTAGAGAAATGCAAATCAAAACTACAATGAGATATCACCTTACACCAGTCAGAATGATCATTGACAAAAAACCTACAAACAATAAATGCTGGAGAGGGTGTGGAGAAAAGCAAACATTCTTGAACTGTTGGTGGGAATGTAAATTGATACAGCCACTATAGAAGACGGTATGGAGATTCCTTAAAAAACTAGGACCCCTAGGCATATACCCTGAGGAAACCAAAATTGAAAAAGACACATATGAATCCCATTGTTCATTGCAGCACTATTTACAATAGCTACAACATGGAAAAAGCAAGAGATAAAAAGCAAGAGAGTTACAGAAAAACATCTACTTCTGCTTTATTGACTATGCCAAAGTCTTTGACTGTGTGGATCACAAAAAACTGTTGAAAATTCTTAAAGAGATGGGAATACCAGACCACTTGAACTGCCTCCTGAGAAATCTGTATGCAGGTCAAGAAGCGACAGTTAGAACTGGATATGGAACAACAGACCGGTTCCAAATAGGGAAAGGAGTACGTCAAGGCTGTATATTGTCACCCTGCTTATTTAACTTATATGCAGAGTACATCATGAGAAATATTGGACTGGATGAAGCACAAACTGGGATCAAGATTGCCAGGAGAAATATCAATAACCTCAGATATGCAGATGACACCACCCTTATGGCAGAAAGTGAAGAAGAACTAAAGAGCCTCTTGATGAAAGTGAAAGAGGAGAATGAAAAAGTTGGCTTAAAACTCAACATTCAGAAAACTTAGATCATGGCATCTGGTTCCATGATGTCATGGCAAATAGATGAAACAGTGGAAACAGAGACTTTATTTGGGGGGGGGGGTTCCAAAATCACTGCAGATGGTGACTGAAGCCATGAAATTAAAAGATGCTTTCTCTTTGGAAGAAAAGTTATGACCAACCTAGACAGCATATTAAAAAGTAGAGACATTACTTTGCTAACAAAGGTCCATCTAGTCAAAGCTGTGGTTTTTCCAGTAGTCATATATGTATGTGAGAGTTGGACTATAAAGAAAGCTGAGCGCCGAAGAACTGATGCTTTTGAACTGTGGTGTTGGAGAAGACTCTTGACAGTCCCTTGGAGTGCAAGGAGATCCAACCAGTCTATACTAAAGGAAATCAATCCTGAATGTTCCTTGGAAGCAATGATGCTGAAGCTGAAACTCCAATAGTTTGGCCATCTGATGTGAAGATCTGACTCATTGGAAAAGACCCTGATGCTGGGAAAGATTGAAGGCGGGAGGAGAAGGGGTCAACAATGGATGGGATGGTTAGATGGTATCACCGACTCAACGGACATGAGTTTGAGTAAACTTTGCAAGTTGGTGATGGACAGGGAGGCCTAGTGTGCTGCAGTCCATGGTGTCACAAAGAGTTGGACATGGCTGAACTACTGAACTGAACTGAGAACATGAAAGTAACCTAGATGTCTATCAACAGATGAATGGATAGAGAAGTTGTAGTACACATACATACACAATGGACTATTGCTCAGCCATGAAAAGGATAGCATTTGAGTGAGTTCTGATAAGGTAGATGAACCTAGAACCTATTATACAGAGTGAAGTGAGTCAGAAAGAGAATATAAATGTTGTATTCTAACACATATATATGTAATCTAGAAAAATGATACTGATTGGTACTAGAAAAATGGTATTTACAGGGCAGCAATGGAGAGACAGACATAGAGAATAGAGTTATGGACATGGAGAGACGGGAGGAGAGGGTGAGATGTATGGAAAGAGTAACATGGAAACTTACATTACCATATGTAAAATAGATAGCCAACAGGAATTTGCTGTATGCTCAGGCAACTCAAACAGGGGCTCTGTATTAATCTAGAGGGGTGGAATGGGGCAGGAAATGGGAGAGAGGTTCAAAAATGAGGGGATATATGTATACCTATGGCTGATACATGTTGAGGTTTGACAGAAAATAGCAAAATTCTGTAAAGCAACTATCCTTCAATAAAAATGTACAAATACAAAAAAAAAAAAAAAGGACTTCACTTCACATATGTGTTGATGTCTGTGGCGTAGACATATTGAGAAACTTCAAAGAGGCTTTTAAGTAGTTATGATTAAGTTGAGGGAAATGTTATTAAATATTGCATGGAAACAATGATTTTGAACATTGCTGAAGTATTTTTAGGGTTATATGTTAATGTTCAAAGTGTTTAGTTTTTAGTGTTTTGCTAATCACTATGGCTTCATACTATCAATATCTAACAGTTCATACTGTTGATATATATTTAGAGTGGAATTCATTGTTAATGATAGTAGGTATACATCTGAATTTCACATAGACTTCAGAAAAAAAGAAATTTTAAATATATCTTGGTCATCTTCCAAAATATATTGGTTTGTACCATTAGTTTTACTCCGTTTATGACTGATTAAACAAAACAAAACAAAACAAAACACTGATACTAGAACTGTCAGCCCCCTTTTGTTTGTTCGTACTTACATATTAATATATCCTATAACCAGTCTTTTCTTAAATAATTTTCTATTCAAAAGTGCATAATGTAATCCACTGTTGTTGTTTAGGTGCTGAGTCATATCCAACTCTTTTGTGACCCCGTGGACTGTAGACTGCCAGGCTTCTCTGTCCATGAAATTCTCCAGACAAGAACACTGGAGTCTGTTGCCATTTCCTTCTCCAGGGGATCTTCCTGACCCAGGGATCAAACCCTCGTCTCCTGCCTTGGCAGGTGGATTCTTTACCACTAAGCTACCAGGGAAGCTGAATATAATCCATAAATACTCTAAAATGAGCACACACATTGTTACATGTGGCAGTATGCCAAAAGCAAGAGTACTACTGCCTTCCCGTCCACATAGTGAAATGCCTGCACTTCCCTGAAATGTCATATACCACATGTAGTATTTTACTATCTGACATGTGGATCTAGTGAGCATGCCTATGTCAACCTATAATATTAAATTTTGGTAAACTTTAATTTTTTATTTTTATGTACATAGACAATTTATTACTAACTTCCAGCATCCAAGTGAATCTTCTTGCACACTTGCTAGAGTGCTTGTATCTGCTTTTAAGGCCATGGATTTAGAGCATAGATTTACTCTGGCAGATCTCAGTTCCAATTTCTGTTCCACCACTTACCAGCTGTGTGACCTCAGGAAGACACAATCTCATAAAATCTGTTTTTTCTCAGCTGTAAAATGAAGATGTTAAAGTGTTTATCTCATGGGGTTATGATAATTAAATGAGATAATGTGTGTAAAACAATTGCTGCCAAACCCAGCACATACTGATATATTTTGTCTATTATTAGTAAGGTTACATTTGTAGGTTCAGAATGATTTATTGAGAATGGAAGGGGAATATCTACAACACAGTAGCTAGAACTGTCCTCAGAGGATGACCATTTGGGTTGAGACTTTCCCCCAAAATGGCCATGTTTAAGGAACCAGAGTTCACAGTGAATAGATCCATTGGTCCTTGGAGAGGAAACTTTCATTCTTGATTACTTTCTGAGATATTATCTACTTCTCTGGCCTGTCTATTGCCTGGTTGATGCATCTCAGAGTGGTAAATTTATACTTGTTGTACTTGCTTAATGTTAATCTTCATCTATACTTTCTATTCGATACCAAAGTTTTAAGAATTTGGCAAGAGTTAGGACACTAAGTAAATGAATTTCAATCATGTTTTTCTAGAAATTGCAATTGATTGCTCTCTCTCTCTCTTTTTTTTAAAATAAACTTTCAATTGTGTTGCTCAGTAACACATACCACCAATGAAATCTGTGTTAGCCTTGCAAGTTTTCAGGCGTTAATGTTTATGTTGCTTATTCATGACTTTCTCCAGCACATCCTGGCAAAAATCACCCCATAGAGGAAAAACAAGTCTGTTTCACACAAGATCTACATTAAATTATTCTGCCATCTTACAGTTTATTATTGTCTAATGCTGTGTGTACTGTTTTTGTACTGCTGATGATTTATTGGGGTTTAGACAAGAGTGAATGTCTTGCTCTTATGTGTTGTTGAATTCATTTTGAAAACTAGTGAATTTGATCCTAAGAAGGGATACAGTCAATTTTTCCTTTTTAAAACACCTCCCTCATGAATCAGGATCACTATTCCTTGTCCTGGCTTCATCTTTGCTAAAGTTCCTGATTCTAATGTTATCATCAATGCTGCCTGAGTCACAATGTCACTATAAAAAAGATTCTTTTGTTTTTTTAATGCAAAAGTAACAAGAGGAAGAAACTAAAAATCTGAAACATCTTAGAGAAAGTTTCTCCTGAGAGAGAGAACCATTCAGGAATAACTAACCTGTTTGGTTAGTTGGCCTCCAGCTCTGAAAAAATTTCTGCCTACACTACTCGAATAGTTTCACCTCATGTTATTAACACAAAGGAAGTCTGTTAATTAGTGATATCTCTGGATTAACATGAATTCTCTTTGAGTAATTTAAGCATTGATGCCAACAAAAAAGGGATTATTGATCATCCAGGCATTAAAAGGGACTTAAAGCAGATTGTTTTCTTCTTGACATTGGGGTATAAAATGAATTCTCTGAAAGGAACATATGGCAGTTTTATTAGAGACAAATACAATAGATAATGTTGGATCCTGCAGCATTTTAAGCAGCAGGATAAGTCTGTTTGGAATCCCACAGTCATGGGCAGGGTTCTATGCAGGGTAGCCTGAGGGCATTGAGTTTTGTGTGGCTGTGAGGACACTGGTATGTACTGCGAATCAAAGATCAATCTTGTTTGATTTAAAATTTTACCTTGAACTGATCATTCACCCTGGAAAAAGGGTAAAAAATAATCTCTTATTTTTCCTCTCTTTTCTCATTCCTTTATTTCATGACCCAAAACCATGACCTCGGATTTAGTGCTGCATTTCATTCCAGGCTTTGAAGTTGACCTGTGTATTTATTTATCCTGTAAATTGTCTTTAAAGAAAAATGTATTACAAATTTTAGGCAACCAACATGCGATGGAATACTGGAGCCCACCTATTTTCTTAGGTTGAGGACTACCTCAATTCCTATATCATGATTCTTTCTGGGAAGATATAAAGACCCTCTTTGCTGATATTCTGAAAGGGGAATATTTAAGACTATTCTGTCCATTAAGAAAACCGTATTAAAGCCATATTAAAGTGAAAGTTATACTCTTCTCTGCCTACTGACATTTTCCAAGAAATGTATGCAAAATGGTGGAATATTTTTAAATGTTTGGTCCATTTGTGTCAAATTGTTAGTCATCTTGTCCTCCCTTCTAATGAGTTATAATCTCAGTGGCTGAGAGATTGAATCTGACCTTGTTCTGGCTAAGCTAAGAAGGCCTGCTGAGAGACTTCAGTTCTGTGTATCATTTAGATGTTTGAGGTATAATATCAAAATAAATTGGTTCCCAAAAGAAAAATATCAAATGCATACTAAAAAACTCTTGCCGCCTGCCTGCCATTCCCATCAAACTCCAAGCAATGCTGCAATAAAAGTGGCTGATCTGTGTTCTCTCACATTACCTTGCTTATTCTCCCTCTCACTCAGGCCATCTGGTGGGTTTCTGCAGATAATACCCTGCCCAGTTACTGTTGGGGAAGTATCAATTATCAGTTTCTTTTTCTCTTTCTATTGAAGACGGGATTGCTCTGTTTCATTGAAGAAACCTTCCAGTGGACTATGTTGTAGCTTCCATTACATTCAACTTCAGTAAGATATAAGCTCAAACATCTCAGCTTTCCTCATTCAATTCTGTCCTCATTCCATTTGTTCCCCTTATACACTGCTGTGCAATACTTCTTCAGCATTGTAGGTGCTTTATTTCTTCTGTCTAGAAACACTAAACTATGAGTTAACATTTTATCACAAATTTCTATCTTTCCTTTGAAGCAATAACTACAAGAGATTCCTCCTCACCCCCGCCCACACATACCAAGCTTTGTCAGAGTTTTTAAGTACATGGGTGGTTAAGGAAGGTCTTAATGACATAGTACACTAACCCTAGTACACTAACCCATAGTACACTCTTTTTTTAAAAATTTAAATTAATTTATTTCTAATTGGAGGATAATTGCTTTATAATATTGCATTGGTTTCTGCCACACGTCAACATGAATCAACCATAGGTATACATATATCCACTCCCTCTTGAACCGCCCTCCCACCTCCTACCCCGTCTCACCCTTCTAGGTTGTCACAGAGCACTGGACTTGAGCTTACTGCATCATAGAGCAAATTTCCAGCGGCTATCTGACAGAATCTTATATCGTGTTCTGAATGGTATTCTCTTTGTTCATGATGAGAATGAGTGCTTTGTTTTGTTTTGGCTTTTTTTTTTTTTTGGCTGCACTGGGTCTTTGTGGCTGCATACGGGCTTTTCTCTAGTTGCAGTGAGTGAGGGATACTCTTCGTTGTAGTGCACAGGCTTTTCACTACGGTGGTTTCTCTTGTTGCAGAGCACCAGCTCTAGAGTGTGGGCTCAGTAGTAGCAGTGCATGGGCTTAGTTGCTCTGCAGCATGTGGGATCTTCCCAAACCATGGATAGAACCTGTGTCCCCTGTTTTGGCAGGCATATTCCTAACCACTGGACACCAGAGAAGCCCCAAGAATGAGTGTTTAACCAACTTGGTTTATTAAATTCCAGCTGTGAGTCTGTGCCTGTGGACTGACCAGAGAAAATAGCTTCTCCGATGGCTGCCTTTGCTCTAGGGGCTGGATTTCAAGAAACAGTTCTACCCTGAACATTACAGCAGAGGGAAGAAATTGAATAACTGGGAAATTTGGAGATGGTCCTGATATTTTTTCAAAAGAAAGCTTGCTATTTCACAGCTAAATGTTTTTATCCCAGCCTGAACTGCTGCTCTCCAACTTGACTTTAAGAAGAAAGGAATCTATGCTTAATGAGTATGAACTTTTCCTTTAGGATGATGAAGTTCTAGAAATAACAATAGACAGTAGTGATGGTTACACAACACTGTGAATGTACTAAATACCATTGAATTGCACACCTTGAAATGGTGAATTTCATGTTGTATATTTCACAACATCAAGGAAAAAAGAAAGGTATCTAGAAAAAAAGAACAGGACAAAAATCACAGAGAAGACCAAGTCATCTTTGGTTGACCCACAATTGTTCTTTCCAGCTCATCTACCAACTTCCAGTCCACCTCTCCCTAATGTGTAGGGATTCTTGCTATGCTCTACCCAGAGCTACATTTTTCTGCCTCTTTTAAACCTGGCTTTTCTGAGTCAGTGCTGCACATCATACTCAAATGATACCTACACTACCTCCTCAATCTTGCCAATAATCACATAAGTTCTCATTCTGTTTACAGTGTTTACATACCCACCCTTTGGATGAAAATGTTTCTGCTGAAATTGTTCCATGTTTCCCAGAAAGATAACAGTTTGGAACACTGCAGTGGAAATAAGCAGAATTAGGGCACAGTATGTTATAAAGAAGCATGGAGTTTAGATGAATGGATAAAGATAGATACATATATATCATATATATATACACATACATATATGTGTGTATGTATGACACATATATGTATGATATATATACATACATATATATGTGCCTTTATATTTATAGAAAATAGGTCTTTCTAAGACCTGTACCACATGATTCACTTATATGTGGATTCTAAAAAACAAAACAGAATGAAAACAGACTCATAGATACAGAGAACAAAAAGGTAGTCACCAGAAAGGAGAGGGTAGGGGCATAAAATAGGTGAAGGAATTGAGAGGTACAAACCTCCAGTTACAAAATAAATAAGCTACAGAGGTGTAATATACAACAAAAGGAATATGGTCAATAATATTGTTAATAATTTTGTATAGGGACAAATTATTACTAAATTTACTGTGGTCATCATTTCATAACGTGTGTAAATATCAAGTCACTATATAGTACACCTAAAACTAATGTTACATTGTATCAATACATCAAGTATACTTCAAGTATATTTTCAAGTATATGTTCAAGTATATATTCAAGTAAATTCAAGTGAATTTACAAAATTCACACAGAATCATATGCTATAATCTCAAATTATAAAAACAAATCTATTGTACACATATTTTTCTTACAATAAGCAAACACTCAGATAGATGGAACTTCTAAAATGCTTGGAATTTTTCTTGTTCAAGTAAGCATACATAACCTCATTTAGAGAGCCTTTCATCAAAACTGGTTTACTCAAGTTTTGTACCTCTAGCTGAGAGGAAATGCACAATTTTACCATTATATTTTATGAATTATTTGGAATAAAAATATGTTCAGTTACAATTAAATCTTTTTTATGTAAATATTTTTGTACCAGTAATATATAGTACTAATGTTAATGAGTTACTGAAAAGTTCATTTTTCCTGTCTACTCAACCACTTATGTAGAAAAACTGAATCAACAAAAAAATCTACTGAGTTCTTATGATTTTCCGGGTATTGTGGTTCCTTGCCTTCACGGATTTAGTCGTCTAACAGGACACATAGATATTAATCAAACGCCATGCAGATTAACATAAAACTGCACTTTAAGATATACTAAAAGTAAAGGTACAAGGTGCTATGAAACTGTGCAATAGAACATTAGCATAAAGTCATGGGTGTCAGGAAATGCTTATTGTTAGCTTATCTCTTTATAGTGACCCATAGAAGAACTTTGCTTAATTTTTGATATTCTAAGTTGGATAAATGGCACGCCTGTCCATTCAGTCACCTAAACTTGAATTTCACAATCATCATTGCTCTAACCTTCTTTTTGGACTTCTTTTACCCTCATTCAGTTACTATATCCTATCCTTCTTCAGAGCAAATTCTCACACATATTGTTGCTGCCCACAATTCTGGGCTATTGCCTCACAGCTGAACAATTACCTCTGTGTTCAATTTTTGATCCTACCTATGCCCTTTCCACTCTCCAATCCTTCCTAATCATTGAGGCCAGAGCAATCTTTCTTAAATTACCTCAGTATCTACCTTTGCAATATGTCTCTAATGCAGTGATATCCAAAGAGTGGGCCTTGGATCACCTGGAAGACTTATTCCAATAGAAAACTTTCTGGCATCCCCATCCCAGGCCTCTTGAATCAAATCTTAGGATGGGGTCCAGGAATTTGATATGACCAAAAGCTCTCCAGAAGATTTTGATGTGTAAAGTGGTTTGCAAACCATCTTCTCAACACACCTTTCCAGCCCTGTCTCTCTCTGCTGCCCTACACATAAGCAGGACTATAGCAATTCCTTCAATACAATCTGTTTTTCCTGTTTATTTGTACTGTTTTCTCTGCTTAGAATGCCATCATCTCACACGTCTGCCAATTACAACCCTTATTTTTGAAGATTTCATTCCAAGGCCACTTCTTCCACTGAGCTTTGGGATTTCTCTTCAGCTGGAGTCAATTTCTTCCTCTCTTGTGAGCTCTTGAAACTTTTAGTTTATAGCTGTTATACATTGTATTAGGATGCCTTGTCTCCCCTACCAGACCATAATCATCTATTCTTTTTCTAAGACAATCTGTACCTACCATAATGTTTAGCTTAGTTCTTTGGGTAAAGTAAGTGATAGAGGATATATTTGCTGAAAAAAATGAAACAAGCTTTACTCTTCTACAAAGAGCAAGATTGTCTGTGAATATACTGCTATCAGAACATCTCCTTAACTACAAAAGCTATTAAAGTATACTGCTGTTTTCCATAAATATAAATATAGCTTAAGGGGATTAGAGGAGAAGAAGGGGTGACAGAGGATGAGATGGTTGGATGGCATCATCAACTCGGTGGACATGAGTTTGAGCAAACTCCAGGAGATAGTGAAGGACAGGGAAGCCTGGTGTGCTGCAGTCCATGGTGTTGCAAAGAGTTGGACACAACTTAGTGATGGAATAACAACAAATAGGTGTTAGACATATGGATATATGAACTCATATGGTTTCAATATACAGGATTTTCATTAATAAAAAATCTCAACTCCTTTTTATCATTCACTCAATTTTACTTCACACTCTGACTTCTAATTCATCCATTTTCACATAGCAAACTAGATGATATGCCTTCTCCAGAAGCAATGCTGATGATGCCATGCTGTGAATCACTGAGAAAACAGCACTGGAGCAGCAAATTCTTGGCATTTCAAGTAGACTTTCCAGAGGTCACTTCCAAAGTTTGGTTATTTTAAACTTGTTCTCATACAATGAATCAGTTCACATTGTGGACCAAAATTCGAAAAAGAAAAAAAGAAGGCCCTGCTATACAATGAGTGAAATGATTATTAAAACTTCAGAAAGATTTACACAAAGATATATGTCTCATTGACTGGATGAAGTCAAGTCGCTTTACGTAAGTGGGCTCAAAGTCAATAGCTTTTCAGGAATAAGGCCTGAATATGTCCTAGATTTGTTAACCAAAGTGATCAGGCATTTTATGCTTTGTCAGATGAATGTGAACTAACATGTAAATTTGCTCATGGTTCCAAGGCCTCTAGGATGTTTTACTAGCCTAGAAGAAATTGTTCTTTTTAATTGATAGAAGTTTTAAATAAAACTGAAACTTGCCCTTGTAGCACCAAAGCACTCTCTCTCTATTGTTCTCACTCTGTTTAGTTTTCTCTTTTTTCCTCCAGATTATCAATTTTCTTTGTCATCAAAGATATATTGCCCTAGGAGTTGGTAAATAGGCTGCATGTCCCTTCTGGAACCTTCTTTCTGCCCCCTCTCATTGATCTTTGTCTTCCTGCTATTATCTGAAAGTACATGCCCTCTACTGTAGTGATTCTCTTCTCTCCTGCCCAGACTTGAACTACTTTCCCATATTATTCAGATAAGTTCTTCCCAAACTTTAATGTGCATGTGACCCAACGGTCTCTTGTTAAAATGCTTATTCTCATACAGTAGGGCTGGGTTGGGGCCTGTATTTCTAATGAGCTCCTTGGTGACAACCACGTTTTCTACTTTGGAGACAGCACTCTGAATATTAAGGTTTTAGGGGACAGAAAAAACTTTTCATCAACTTATTACTACCAAATAATGGCATCAAAATTTTACCTTGTTCAGAAAAGTGTGCATTCCTTCCATAACTCTTAAGCAAATATAATATGGGAATCTTAAATACTACAGCCATATCAATGGAAGAAATATTTAGGGATAATTATCATTGGATCCCTTAAATCATGTGACAAAGTATAAAGATGCTTTGCTTATAAAAATGGACAGGCCTACTAATTAGAGGACTCTGTAGGCAAAAGATAAAACTCCCCCATTTTATGGATGTGGAAATTGAGTTCTAGTGAAATCAAATAACTGGCCCGAAGTCATAAAAATTGGATTGGAGACAAAGAGGATTTACTTATTTATTTATTTATATTTATTAGTTGGAGGCTAATTACTTCACAACATTTCAGTCGGTTCTGTCATACATTGATATGAATCAGCCATAGAGTTACAAGCATTCCCCATCCCGATCCCCCCTCCCACCTCCCTCTCCACCCGATTCCTCTGGGTCTTCCCAGTGCACCAGGCCCGAGCACTTGTCTCATGCATCCCACCTGGGCTGGTGATCTGTTTCACCATAGATAGTATACATGCTGTTCTTTTGAAACATCCCACCCTCACCTTCTCCCACAGAGTCCAAAAGTCTGTTCTGTACATCTGTGTCTCTTTTTCTGTTTTGCATATAGGGTTATCATTACCATCTTTCTAAATTCCATATATATGTGTTAGTATGCTGTAATGTTCTTTATCTTTCTGGCTTACTTCACTCTGTATAATGGGCTCCAGTTTCATCCATCTCATTAGGACTGATTCAAATGAATTCTTTTTAATGGCTGAGTAATATTCCATGGTGTATATGTACCACAGCTTCTTATCCATCTCATCTGCTGATGGGCATCTAGGTTGCTTCCATGTCCTGGTCTTATAAACAAGTGATGCGATGAACATTGGGGTGCACGTGTCTCTTTCAGATCTGGTTTCAATCCAGTGTGTATGCCAGAGTGGATTGTGGGTCATATGACAGTTCTATTTCCAGTTTTTTAAGAATCTCCACACTGTTCTCCATAGCGGCTGCACTAGTTTGCATTCCCACCAACAGTGTAAGAGGGTTCCCTTTTCTCCACACCCTCTCCAGCATTTATTGCTTGTAGACTTTTGGATAGCAGCCATCCTGACTGGCGTGTAATGGTACCTCATTGTGGTTTTGATTTGCATTTCTCTAATAATGAGTGATGTTGAGCATCTTTTCATGTTTTTGTTAGCCATCTGTATGTCTTCTTTGGAGAAATGTCTGTTTAGTTCTTTGGCCCATTTTTTGATTGGGTCATTTATTTTTCTGGAATTGAGCTGCAGGAGTTGCTTGTATATTTTTTGAGATTAATCCTTTGTCTGTTTCTTCATTTGCTATTATTTTCTCCCAATCTGAGGGCTGTCTTTTCACCTTACTTATAGTTTCCTTTGTAGTGCAAAAGCTTTTAAGTTTCATTAGGTCCCATTTGTTTAGTTTTGCTTTTATTTCCAATATTCTGGGAGGTGGGTCATAGAGGATCTTGCTGTGATTTATGTCGGAGAGTGTTTTGCCTATGTTCTCCTCTAGGAGTTTTATAGTTTCTGGTCTTACATTTAGATCTTTAATCCATTTTGAGTTTATTTTTGTGTATGGTGTTAGAAAAGTGTTCTAGTTTCATTCTTTTACAAGTGGTTGACCAGTTTTCCCAGCACCACTTGTTAAAGAGGTTGTCTTTTTTCCATTGAATATCCTTGCCTCCTTTGTCAAAGATAAGGTGTCCATAGGTTCGTGGATTTATCTCTGGGCTTTCTATTCTGTTCCATTGATCTATATTTCTGTCTTTGTGCCAGTACATACTGTCTTGACGACTGTGGCTTTGTAGTAGAGCCTGAAGTCAGGCAGGTTGATTCCTCCAGTTCCATTCTTCTTTCTCAAGATTACTTTGGCTATTCGAGGTTTTTTGTATTTCCATACAAATTGTGAAATTATTTGTTCTAGTTCTGTGAAAAATACCGTTGGTAGCTTGATAGGGATTGCACTGAATCTATAGATTGCTTTGGGTAGAATAGTCATTTTGACAATATTGATTCTTCCAATCCATGAACACGGTATGTTTCTCCATCTGTTTGTGTCCTCTTTGATTTCTTTCATCAGTGTTTTATAGTTTTCTATGTATAGGTCTTTTGTTTCTTTAGGTAGATATACTCCTAAGTATTTTATTCTTTTTGTTGCAATGGTGATTGGTATTGTTTCCTTAATTTCTCTTTCTGTTTTCTCATTGTTAGTGTATAGGAATGCAAGGGATTTCTTTGTGTTAATTTTATATCCTGCAACTTTACTATATTCATTGATTAGCTCTAGTAATTTTCTGGTAGAGTCTTTAGGGTTTTCTATGTAGAGGATCATGTCATCTGCAAACAGTGAGAGTTTTACTTCCTCTTTTCCTATCTGGATTTATTTTTTTCTCTGCTCTGATTGCTGTGGTCAAGACTTCCAAAATAATGTTGAATAGTAGTGGTGAGAGTGGGCACCTTTGTCTTGTTCCTGACTTTAGGGGAAATGCTTTCAATTTTTCACCATTGAGGGTAATGTTTGCTATGGGTTTGATATATGTTTTTTATATATTGAGTTATGTTCCTTCTATTTCTTGCTTTCTGGAGAGTTTTAATCATAAATGAGTGTTGAATTTTGTCAAAGGCTTTCTCTGCATCTATTGAGATAATCATATGTTTTTTATCTTTCAATTTGTTAATGTGGTGTATTACATTGATTGATTTGTGGATATTAAAGAATCCTTGCATTCCTGGGATAAAGCCCACTTGGTCATGGTGTATGATTTTTTAAAATATGTTGTTGGATTCTGTTTGCTAGAATTTTGTTAAGGATTTTTGCATCTATGTTCATCAGTGATATTGGCCTGTAGTTTTCTTTTTTTGTGGCATCCTTGTCTGGTTTTGGAATAAGGGTGATGGTGGCCTCATAGAATGAGTTTGGAAGCTTACCTTCATCTGCAATTTTCTGGAAGAGTTTGAGTAAGATAGGTGTTAGCTCTTCTCTAAATTTTTGGTAGAATTCAGCTGTGAAGCCATCTGGTCCTGGGCTTTTGTTTGCTGGAAGATTTCTGATTACAGTTTCAATTTCCTTGCTTGTGATGGCTCTGTTAAGATCTTCTATTTCTTCCTGGTTCAGTTTTGGTAAGTTATACTTTTCTAAGAATTTGTCCATTTCATCCAAGTTGTCCATTTTATTGGCATAGAGCTGCTGGTAGTAGTCTCTTATGATCCTTTGTATTTCAGTGTTGTCTGTTGTGATCTCTCCATTTTCATTTCTAATTTTGTTAATTTTGTTCTTCTCTCTTTGCTTCTTAATGAGTCTTGCTAATGGTTTGTCAATTTTGTTTATTTTTTCAAAAAAACAGCTTTTAGCTTTGTTGATTTTTGCTATGGTCTCTTTAGTTTCTTTTGCATTTATTTCTGCCCTGATTTTTAAGATTTCTTTCCTTCTACTAACCCTGGGGTTCTTCATTTCTTCCTTCTCTAGTTGCTTTTGGTGTAGAGTTAGGTTATTATTATTTTACTTTTTTCTTGTTTCTTGAGGTAAGCCTGTATTGCTATGAACCTTCCCCTTAGCACTGCTTTTACAGTGTCCCATAGGTTTTGGGTTGTTGTTTTCATTTTCATTCGTTTCTATGCATATTTTGATTTCTTTTTTGATTTCTTCTATGATTTGTTGGTTATTCAGAAGCATGTTATTTAGCCTCCATATGTTTGAATTTTTAATAATTTTTTTCCTGTAATTGAGATCTAATCTTACTGCACTGTGGTCAGAAAAGATGACTGGAATGATTTCAATTTTTTTGAATTTTCCAAGACCAGATTTATGGCCCAGGATGTGATCTATTCTGGAGAAGGTTCCGTGTGCACTTGAGAAAAAGGTGAAGTTGATTGTTTTGGGGTGAAATGTCCTATAGATATCAATTAGGTCTAGCTGGTCCATTGTGTCATTTAAGATTTGTGTTTCCTTGTTAATTTTCTGTTTAGTTGATCTATCCATAGTTGTGAGTGGCGTATTAAAGTCTCCCACTATTACTGTGTTACTATTAATTTCCTCTTTCATACTCGTTAGTGTTTGCCATACATATTGTGGTTCTCCTATGTTGGGTGCATATATATTTATAATTGTTATATCTTCTTGGATTGATCCTTTGATCATTATGTAGTGTCCTTCTTTGTCTCTTTTCACATCCTTTATTTGAAAGTCTATTTTATCTGATATGAGTATCGCGACTCCTGCTTTCTTTTGGTCTCCGTTTGCATGAAATATTTTTTTCCATCCCCTCACTTTCAGTCTGTATGTGTCCCTTGTTTTGAGGTGGGTCTCTTGTAGACAGCATATATAGGGGTCTTGTTTTTGTATCCATTCAGGCAATCTTTGTCTTTTGGTTGGGGCATTCAACCCATTTACATTTAAGGTAATTATTGATAGGTGTGGTCCCATTGCCATTTACTTTGTTGTTTTGGGTTCACATTTATACAACCTTTCTGCATTTCCTGTCTAGAGAAGATCCTTTAGCATTTGTTGAAGAGCTGGTTTGGTGGTGCTGAATTCTCTCAGCTTTTGCTTATCTGTAAAGCTTTTGAATTATCCTTCATATCTGAATGAGATCCTTGCTGGATACAGTAATCTAGGTTGTAGGTTATTCTCTTTCATTACTTTCAGTATGTCCTGCCATTCCCTTCTGGCCTGGAGGGTTTCTATTGATAGATCAGCTGTTATCCTTATGGGAATCCCTTTGTGTGTTATTTGTTGTTTTTCTCCCTTGCTGCTTTTAATATTTGTTCTTTGTGTTTGATCTTTGTTAATTTGATTAATATGTGTCTTGGGGTGTTTCGCCTTGGGTTTATCCTGTTTGGGACTCTCTGGGTTTCTTGGACTTGGGTGGCTATTTCCTTCCCCATTTTAGGGAAGTTTTCAGCTATTATCTCCTCGAGTATTTTCTCATGGCCTTTCTTTTGTCTTCTTCTTCTGGGACTCCTATGATTCGGATGTTGGGGCGTTTCACATTGTCCCAGAGGTCCCTGAGGTTGTCCTCATTTCTTTTGATCCTTTTTTCTTTTTTCCTCTCTGCTTCATTTATTTCCGCCATTTTATCTTCTACCTCACTTATCCTATCTTCTGCCTCCATTATTCTACTGTTGGTTCCCTCCAGAGTGTTTTTGATCTCATTCATTGCATTATTCATTTTTAATTGACTCTTTTTTATTTCTTCTAGATCTTTATTAAACATTTCTTGCATCTTTTCAATCTTTGTCTCCAGGCTATTTATCTGTAACTCCATTTTGTTTTCAAGATTTTGGATCATTTTTATTATCATTATTCTAAATTCTTTTTCAGGTAGATTCCCTATCTCCTCCTCTTTTGTTTGACTTGGTGGGCATTTTTCATGTTCCTTTACCTGTTGGATATTTCTTTGCCTTTTCATCTTGTTTAGACTACTGTGTCTGGAATAGGGCTTCTCTCTCTTTTTTTTTTTTTTGGTAAGGTTATAGTGTATTGAAAATGAAAATTAAGGAGTAGTAGAGGAGTACTAGGGGACTTTAAAAGAAATAAGAGAAAAAGAAAAATAGAAAATATAAGAGAAAAAGAAAAAAAAAGAAGGAAGAAAAAAAATTTTTTTTCCTAATTAAAAAAATCATAAAAATCTATGAAAATGAAAATTAAGGAGTAATTTGGGAGTAATAGGGAATTTTAAAGGAAAAATAAAAGAAAAAAATAAAAAAGAAAAAAAATTTTTTTTTTCCTACTAAAAAAAAAAAGTAAAAATATATCTAGGAATTTCTCTGGAGCTGTTGCGGTCAGTGTGGGTTTGGCTCAGTTTCAGATAGCTCCTCGTTTCAGCTTACACTTCTCGGTATCTACAGGCCCCTTCCGGTGTAGTCGGTGTTTTCTACAGGGATTTTAATCTGTTGCACCGGTCCCTTCTGAAGCGGTTCCCTTTGTTTATTTGGCTTCTGTTTGCCGGTCTCTTCAGAGCCTCATTTCCGCCCTGACACAGGCGGGCAGAGGTGGACTCTTATTCAGGTAGCTAGTTCCGTCTCGCTGCGGGGAGGGGCTGGCGCTGCAGGGAGGGGCTGTCGCTGCTTTCTCCGTCTGCCTCCCGGCTGCTCTATATGGAGCACGCCCCGCGCTGCGCGGTTCCAGCCCTTGGGTGTTCCACAAAAGCGCGGTACAAAAAGCTGCGCCTGCTCTTTGTGCCTTCCCCGTCAGAGCTGTCCAGGCAGCCAGGGGCTTGACGGGCGTACTCTCCCCGGGTGCAGCGCGCCCACTCCCTTCCGCGGTCCCAGTCTCAGCTTCCTACAGCGCCAGTCGGGTGCGTGCGCCTTCTGCCCTCCGCGTCCCCAGCCCCAGTCCCTGCCCGCGCTGGTCGGGTGCCTGCACCCTGTGTCTCGCCGCGACCCTCCCGGCGGATGTCGACCATCCAGAATTTCAGGAGGTCTTTGATTAGAAACTGGAGGCCTGTTTGCAGTGCGGCAGGGGATGCGGCCCTTGGGGCCGAGCCTGCCCCTTTCCGCTCCCCCCTGCCTCCTGCCTCCTGCGGGGCTGGGCCGGTCCGCAGCCTGCGAGCTCTTCTCTGGACTTTCTCGGTCCCTTTGTTCTGCGAACGGCCGGCAGTGTGTTTGGGCCAGTTAATTTTCTCTCTCTCTTTTGCTGCCCCACAGTTTAAGTTGGCAACTCACAAAAGCTCCCTATGATTGTCCTCAGGGCACTCAGGCCCGACCCTACCTCAAGCAATGCCGCCCGCTCCTCTCCGTTCCACCCCCACTTGCTGGTGGCAGATGCGGGTGTCTGGGGTACTTTTCTGCTGGGAGTTGCTTTTAGGCTCGTAATCTGTGGGTTTTATTTATCGTTTCCCTCCCAGTCAGGTTGCCCTCCGAGATTCAAACACTTCCCCCAGGCCCGCCAGTGTGTGGGTTTCCCGGTGTCTGGAAACGTCCTGTATTGAGACTCCCTTCCCGGGACGGATCTCTGTCCTTAGCTCTTTTTTCTTACTTTTTATCCTTTATATTTTGTCCTACCTCCTTTCGAAGACAATGGGCTGCTTTTCTGGGCGCCTGATGACCTCAACTAGCGATCAAAAGTTGTTTTGTGAAGTTTGCTCTGCGTTCAGTTATTCTTTTGATGAATTTGTAGGAGAGAAAGTGGTCTCCCCGTCCTACTCCTCCGCCATCTTGGCTCCTCCCTCCTCGACAAAGAGGATTTAAAACAATTTTTCTGACTGGAAAAAAAAATCAGTGCTGTTTCTACAATGTAACTGTTCCCACCTGGTAACTAGAGAAATGTATAGTCACAAAAAGGCTGAAAAATCCTTCAGGGGGCTTAAGATTTTTTAAATTTAACTATCAGGTCAATGCAACTAGATTCTAGGGGAAGGGAAAGGGGCATTTGTTATTTCATTTCATAATAATGTATACACATGTGCACATAATATTACTAAAAGCAAAAACTTTAGATTATGTATTCAAATATATCTCCAAACCTTGGTAAATTTGATTCAAAAAAGGTAACAACATTCAAAACTCATAGATGAATTTAAGCAATAACCTTCTTAAAAGGATAGTTTTGTTACTATCTTTAGAGGTTTATTGATTTTTGTCCAGCATTCAATCTCACCGTATTTTCTTATCAATTTGTAGAATTTCATTCACTACTTCTTTAAAGCTTGACTACTCTTTTTTAGTAAAATTTTAGTACACTTTCTACTGAATTATTGCAATATAATTTAAAGTCAGGGAACAATAATAACAGTAGGATTCCAAGTCCAATGTACTGTAGACTGATCTTAAAATAGAGTCTGGAATAATAGTGCCCATTATCAGCTTTAGGACTGAAAGAGACCAAGAAATAAATAAGATGTAATGGGAAGGGAAAAAATCTAGTTCATTTCAAGGTGCAGTTCCTATTTCTTTGAATACAGTCAGCCACAGTTATTTCTTGAAGCTGAATAAATAAAGCAAAACATAACAACTAGCATCTAAAAACACATAAAATTTAGTAATAATCATAAGCAGGAATATTTTTTCAATTGAAATGACTTCAATTCAGTTGAAATAGTTTTTCTCCTAAGTCAGAAATACCCATATTTTAAAACAATTTTCAGTCAGTCTATCTTCCAATAGTTACCAGCCTAAGTTAATGTGGAGACTAGGGGACAGGAGTTCCTTTCAAATTTATGTAGCTCAGGTAAGGACCTTCACCGTTGGATCCACCTTAACTTCTTCCTTCCAGAGCAGGCTTTCATGGAAAAAATAGTGAACTGTACCAATCCTGTAGAATGTATGTGTCTAAAGCATCATCTGACATTTTGTAGAGACTGCATCTTCCAGACAATAGAAACAGTGGGTTCTGCTCCTCATCTTAGAAACTAACTGTAAATCTATGGCTGATTCATATCAGTGCATGGCAAAAACCACTACAATATTATAAAGTAATTAGCCTCCATCTAATATAAATAAATGAAAATAAATAAATAAAATTACTTGAATAAAAAAAAAAAAGACGCTAACTGAAGATTGCTTGGAGCAGTTTTGGTTCCATCTCAGCCATAATTTCCAGTCTTTTGATGAGCTAATGACTTATAGTCAATCTTTTTTGTCTTCTGCTTGTGACCTGCTCTGGTCTTTCTTCCCAGTTTCTCCTTGCATTTGCTCACTTTGATTTTTCTAACTTGCAAGTGTGCTTGGTATGACACATCAGCCATTTAGATCTCCAGGCTACTCAGTGGAGGTGAAGATGTCAACCCAATCTCCTTCCCCCTTGGTGTCCATACATTCATTCTCTACATCTGTGTCTCTTTCTGCTTTGCAAATAGGATCATTTATACCATTTTTCCAGATTCCATGTATACATATATGTGTTAATATATGATATTTGTTTTTCTCTTGCTGACTTACTTCTCTCTGTATGGCAGACTCTAGGTCCATCCATGTCTCTGCAAATGGCTACTTGCTTTAATGATCATTATATTTAAAGATATGTTAGTTTTACATTTCTCACAGGAAAAAGAGCCTATTCTGACTCAGTCTCAAACATACAAACATACAGAGGCATGTTAAAGTACAAAACTTTGGCTTTGGAGGATCATACTCATGCTACTATAGGGCATATTTGATTACAGTCCTCATATTATTTTTGCATAATGAATACATGTCACATAGCATGTGTATCTTTGGTTGAAATAACCTGTGATTTGCTTTGTATAATTTCCCAATTTTAGGTAATTTATTTTCCTTGTGTGGATGTGCTTTAGTTAAATTAGGTTTTTAACTAAAACGTTATTATTTCTGAGGTTGTTAATTTTAAAAACTGCTCCCCATGTGTGAAATCCCTGACGCCCCTACCTGAAACAAATGGAAAACTTATTTTTTAGATGTATCTTCAAAAAACCAGGATGCCTAGGATTCCCACAGAGGAATATGCATGCACACACTCAAACAATAAACACGCAATGCAAGTCATACAAATTTGTGATCTATCCTTAAGAAGTTCTGCAGGTACAAGAAATGGTAATCCAGAAATAAAAGAACAATACCAACTCCCTCCCCCAAACCAAACCCTAAAGATATATATATATATATATAATGTGATTTAAGGCACTAAAGGGAATAGAAGTCACAAGAAGAAAAATAAAGAAAATGACTACAATAATCATAGAACTTCAAGAAATAAAAATAGGGTCAATAAATTTAAAAACTAAGTTGACTCAGAATTGAGATAGAAAATACTACAGAGTGATTAAGAGACATAGAAGTGTGAATGACACACCTGACAAGCATTCCAAAAGAAGAGAATAGAAAATATAAAGAAATAATATGAAAATAAAGAAGGATTTTCCAGAATTTAAGGAAGACATGAATACTCAGATTGAAAGAGTAAAGCGCCAATCAAGCTAAACTGATGGGTGAAAACAAGATTAGTTGTTGTCTAATTAGCAATCAAAGAAATAAAAGTTAAAATGAGGTGTATATATTTAGTTAACATTTTAAAGCTACAAATCCGCAATGATGATAATGTGGATACTCATTCTTCTTTATCCATTCAGCCAACAGTGGGCTCTTAGGTTATTTTCCTATCTTGACTATTGTATACAATGCTGCAATAAACACTGAAACCATAATCACAGAAAACTAGCCAATTTAATCACACAGACCACAGTCTTGTCTAACTCAATGAAACTAAACCATGCCGTGTGGGGCCACCCAAGACAGATGGGTCATGGTGGAGAGGTCTGACAGAATGTGGTCCACTGGAGAAGGGAATGGCAAACCACTTCAGTATTCTTGCCTTAAGAACCCCATGAACAGTACGAAAAGGCAAAATGATAGGATACTGAAAGAGGAACTCCCCAGGTCAGTAGGTACCCAATATGCTACTGGAGATCAGTGGAGAAATAACTCCAGAAAGAGTGAAGGGATGGAGCCAAAGCAAAAACAATACCCAGTTGTGGATGGGACTGGTGATAGAAGCAAGGTCCGATGCTGTAAAGAGCAATATTGCATAGGAACCTGGAATGTTAGATCCATGAATCAAGGCAAAATGGAAGTGGTCAAACAGGAGATGGCAAGAGTGAATGTCGACATTCTAAGAATCAGCGAACTAAAATGGACTGGAATGGGTGAATTTAACTCAGATGACCATTATATCTACTACTGTGGGCAGGAATCCCTTAGAAGAAATGGAGTAGTATCAATGGTCAACAAAAGAGTCCGAAATGCCAGTACTTTAGGAATGCAATCTCACAGAAACGACCAGAATGATCTCTGTTCGTTTCCAAGGCAAACCATTCATAATTCATAGGTAACCCAAGTCTATGCAACCAGTACCGTGAAGAAGCTGAGTTGAATGGTTCTGTGAAGAAAGCTACAAAACTTTTAGAACTAACACCCCCAAAAAATGTCCTTTTCATTATAGGGGAACTGAAACACAAAAGTAAGGAAGTAAGAAAACTCTGGAGTGGGACTTCCTGCTGGCCCATGTTAAGATTGAGCTCCCAATGCAGGGGACCAGGTTTGGGAATCCATGGTCAGGGAACTAGATCACACATGCTGCAACTAAGACCTGGTGCAGCAATAAATGAATAAATATTAAAAAAAAAAAAAAAAAACACCTGGAGTAACAGGCACATTTGGCCTTGGAGTACAGAATGAAGCAGGGCACAGGCTAATAGAGTTTTGCCAAGAGAACGCACTGGTCATAGCAAACACCCTCTCCCAACAACACAAGAGAAGACTCTACACATGGACATCACCAGATGGTCAACACCGAAATCAGACTGATCATATTCTTTGCAGCCAAAGATGGAGAAGCTCTATACAGGCAGCAAAAACAAGACCGGGAGCTGACTGTGGCTCAGATCATGAACTCCTTATTGCCAAATTCAGACTTAAATTGAAGAAAGTAGGGAAAATCACTAGACCGTTCAGGTATGACCTAAATCAAATCACTTATGACTATACAATGGAAGTGAGAAATAGATTTAAGGGACTAGATCTGATAGACAGAGTGCCTGATGAACTATGGACGGAGGTTTGTGACATTGTACAGGAGACAGGGATCAAGACCATCCCCATGGAATAGAAATGCAAAAAGGCAAAATGGTTCTCTGAGGAGGGCTTACAAATAACTGTGAAAAAAGAGAAGCAAAAAGCAAAGGAGAAAAGGAAAGCTATTCCTATTTGAATGCAGAGTTCCAAAGAATAGCAAGGAGAGATAAGAAAGCCTTCCTCAGCAATCAATGCAAAGAAATAGAGGAAAACAACAGAATGGGAAAGACTAGAGATCTCTTCAAGAAAATTAGAGATACCAAGGGAACGTTTCATCCAAAGATGGGTTCGATAAAGGACATAAATGGTATGGACCTAACAGAAGCAGAAGATATTAAGCAGAGGTGGCAAGAATACACAGAAGACCTGTACAAAAAAGATCTTCATGACCCAGATAATCACGATGGTATGATTACTCACCTAGAGCCAGACAACCTGGAATGTGAAGTCAAGTGGGCCTTAGAAAGCATCACTATGAACAAAGCTAGTGGATGTGATGGAATTCCAGTTGAGCTATTTCAAATCCTGAAAGATGATGCTGTGAAAGTGCTGCACTCAATATGCCAGCAAATTTGGAAAACTCAGCAGTGGCCAAAGGACTGGAAAAGGTCAGTTTTCATTCCAACCCCAAAGAAAGGCAATCCCAAAGAATGCTCAAACTACCGCACTATTGTACTCATCTCACACGCTAGTAAAGTAATGCTCAAAATTCTCCAAGCCAGGCTTCAGCAATACGTGAACCATGAACTTCCAGATGTTCAAGCTGGTTTTAGAAAAGGCAGAGGAATTGCCAATATCCATTGGATCATCGAAAAAGCAAGAGAGTTCCAGAAAAACATCTATTTCTGCTTTATTGACTATGCCAAAGCCTTCAATTGTGTGGATCACAATAAACTGTGGAAAATTCTTCAAGAGATGGGAATACCAGACCACCTGATCCACCTATTGACAAACCTGTATGCAGGTCAGGAAGCAACAGTTAGAAATGGACATGGGTCAACAGACTGGTTCCAAATAGGAAAAGGAGTATGTCAAGGCTGTGTACTGTCACCCTGCTTATTTAAAATATATGCAGAGTACATAATGAGAAACGCTGGGCTGGAAGAAGCTCAAGCTGGAATCAAGATTGCCAAAGAAATATCAATAACCTCAGATATGCAGATGACACCACCCCTATGGCAGAAAGTGAGGAGGAACTAAAAAGCCTCTTGATGAAAGTGAAAGAGGAGAGTGAAAAAGTCAGCTTAAAGCTCAACATTCAGAAAACTAAGATCATGGCATCCGGTCCCATTACTTCATGGCAAATAGATGGGGAAACAGTGGAAGCAGTGTCAGACTTTATTTTGGGGGGCTCCAAAGTCACTGTAGATGGTGATTGCAGCCATGAAATTAAAATAGTCAAAGCTATTGTTTTTCCAGTGGTCATATATGGATGTGAGAGTTGGACTGTGAAGAAAGCTGAGCACTGAAAAATTGATGCTTTTGAACTGTGGTGTTGGAGAAGATTCTTGAGAGTCCCTTGGACTGCAAGGAGATCCAACCAGTCCATCCTAAAGGAGATCAGTCCTGGGTGTTCATTGGAAGGGCTGATGCTGAAGCTGAAACTCCAATACTTTGACCACCTCATGCGAAGAGTTGACTCATTGGAAAAGACCCTGATGCTGGGAGGGATTGGGGGCAGGAGGAGAAGGGGGTGCCAGAGGATGAGATGGCTGGATGGCATCACTGACTAGATGGACATGAGTTTGAGTAAACTCCGGGAGCTGGTGATGGACAGGTAGGCCTGGCTTGCTGCGATTCATGGGGTCACAAAGAGTCAGACAGGACTGAGCTACTGAACTGAACTGAACTGTGCTGGGATAAGTTGCTTCAGTAATGCTCGTCTTTTTGCAACTCCATGGACCATAGCCTAACAGACTCCTCTGTCCATGGGGATTCTCCAGGCAACTGTATTGGAGTGGGTTGCCATGCCCTCCTCCAGGGGGTCTTCCTGACCCAGGGATCGAATGTATGTCACTTATGTCTCTTGCATTGGCAAGCGTGCTCTTTACCTGTAGTGCCACCATATTGCAAATCAAAAGTGCAGTGAGCTATCTCCTCACAGTTGTCAAAATGTCTATTATAAAAAAGACAAGAAATAACAAATACTAGTGAGAATGTAGAGAAAAGGGAACCCTCAAGCACTGTTAATAAGAATGTAAATTCATGCAGACAGTATGGAAAATTGTGATGGGTCCTCAAAAAAATTAAGAATAGATGTACTATATGATCCTTTTGGATATTTATTAACTATTCATATTCTTCCTCTGTGAATTTCTTGTCCATATTCTTTGACCATCTTTTATTGATAACAATGAAAAAAAAACAAATATAAAGGAGTTCTTTACGGATTCTTGACCCCTCAACTGGTTTTGGTTATACCTGTTGGCATTGTCTTCTCCCAGTCATATCTCCCAATTTTACCTTGTCTTTTGTCATATGGAAAGATTTAAATTGTTGCTTCTTGGAAGTGGAAGTCCCACCTTGTTTTTAAACTCCTCCAAAGTATTCATCATAGTATGAGTTTTAATAGCAATGCCTAATAAACTTTGGTCACATGTATGTCCACTTCTTTGCTCACCATCGTCTTTTGCCATTCCATGACTTCAAGATCCAGCCTCTTTCTCATTTCAGTATAATCTTTAGGAGAAAGAAATGACAACCCATTCCAGTATTCTTGCCTGGAAAACTTTCCATGGACAGAGGAGCCGGTGGGCTACAGTCCATGGAGTCACAAAGAATCAGACATGACTGAGTGACTGAGCACAGCCCACAGCATTATTATTATCATAATTTTTGTCAATTGTTTTGCTTCATTTTGAATGTTCTTACCAATTTTCTACTAGAGCATTCATCTTTGTTCTGTTTTCCAATCTCTTTCCACATCCACATATTCCTGTTCTAACACCACATTATTTTAAAAAGTGTTTCTTTAATGCATTTTTATATAAGCAAGTATCTTCTCTTTATTTTTTCCTTCAAAAATTTCTAGGCGGTCTCATATTTTAAAATTTCCAGATGAATGTTAAAATCACTTTCTTAAGTTTCAAAAATTCTCTTGGGATTTTGATCTGAATTACAGGTAAATTACATCTGAATTTTTGAAAACTTGGCATGTTTATATTGTTTAGTATTCCTATCCAGGAACATGTTCTTCTTCTACATTTACATAAATCTTGTATCTCTCCTAGTGAAGTTTTGTAATTTTCTTCAGCCAATTTTTAGTTTTTTGTTTCTGGGTATTTTGTATATTATGTTGTCATTGTAAGTGGTCTCATTTTCCAGCTATGTTTTCTAACTAGCTATTATCAGTACAGGACTTACCTGGTGGCTCAGACTGTAAAGAATCTGCCTGCAATGTGGGAGACCCAGGTTTGATCCCTGGGTCGGGAAGAGCCCCTGGAGGAAGAGAATGCTACCCACTCCAATATTCTTGCCTAGAAAATTCTGTGGACAGAGGAGCCTGGAGGGCTACAGTCCATGGGGTCACAAAGAGTCAGACACGACTGAGCGACTAACACTTTCACTTTTTCCCCCACTTATTATAGGTATATAAGAAAGCTCTTTAATCTGTTCACTGACTTTGCTTCCTGGCACTTTACTAAAGTCATTAGTTCTAAGATTTTTATTTAGAATCTTTTAGATTTTCTATGCAGATATTTCTTACTGCATTCACTAGAATTTCTATACCACTATTAAATAATTATAGTGATGCAACACACATGTCTTGTTCTTGATTTTGACTATGTCCCCAATATGTTGTTGTTACAGATGTTGGTTATTGTTTTCTTCTCGATATCATAATATTAAGGGCCTATTCTTTCATGCCCAGGTTTTTAAAAAATTAACAATTAGTTTAATTAATCCAAAAATGGACGTTGAAATTTAGCAAATGCGTCTTTTGGACACCTGTTGAGATAGTCTTATATAATTTTCTTTTGACCTATGGAAATGATATACTAGAGATTCCTGATGTTGTCATCCTAATATTCTGAAACAAACTATATTTGATGATATTAGTTTTAAAATATTGTCCATATTTTATTTTCTTAGTGCTTTGTGTTAGGTTTTTTTTCATTTTAAGAGTATCATTCTTTCAATCCTCTGTGTTACACTTGGAAAGATTTTATGTCAGAGTTATGTTAGCTTCAAAAAATGCATTTGCCATGATCTGACTTTTTAAATCACTGGCTGTTTAAATACTCCATGAAAATCTGAAAAGAGAAACCAACAAATAATCAGTGTGGGAATTTGAATACAGCTTCCCAATAGAATATAAGCTGCAAGGAGGATTTCTGTCTGTTTTGTTCACTACTGTATCCCTACTATTCTAGAACAGTGCCTGGTATTCAGTAAATGTTTGTTGAATAAATGGAAAGTAATGAATAATCTCCCTGGACATTTAATAGAGTTGTTTGGAAGGTTTTTTTTCTTCCTGATTTATCCTGTGGTTTGCTCTATCAAGCTCTTTCAAGGCATCACTTATGTGTGTGCTCACACACACACAAACACACACACACCACTCCTCAAAAAAAAACTGGTTTATTTTAAACAACTCAAATATAAATATCACTAGAAAAAATCTGTATTGTACTTAAATTTCCCACTGACATTAATAACAATTATCAACATTTTCCATTATTACAAGTTATGAAAAGGCTGAAAATTATATTTTAATGCAATTTTCAGGTTGGCATTTCAAAGTTTCAGTGACAAACATAACGAATTGTTAAAGTCTCAATTTGAGATGGACATTGTAGCTCATTCTCTTAGTAAAAAAGCTAAAAGCAATTCTTATTCCAAGTCACTTAATACTTTCCAGAACAGATTACAGATCTAAAGGTCACTTAAAATAAGCTCTAAATGTCACTTAAAGGAAAACAGTGTCACTGAAAATAAAATACCAGATTTAAGCATCATCATTCAGATTATATACTCTTTTTATTTTGCCTCTATTACAACATCAGGGGTGATATGGCGATAGAGGAACAAAAAAATCTCAGGTTAGGGTTGATCATAACTATATTATCTTTAGTCTTCCTCTTTTTAAAGAAAAGAAATATGGTGTAGAAATTTTGACTCAATCTGATTAATTTTAAAGGGCATGTTCTCAGCAAAATTCTATGGCAATTTATATGTAGTGAAGTCTGGATTATGCTGTCTGTGATCAATGATCTGTGGTATATTTAACAAATACAACATACCACTCACTTATTTGACTGTGGATTGTATGATGTGATTCCAAATGAAAGGAAGCTATAATTGAAAAGTACAGAGCAACCAGAAAAAAAATGAAATGAAACAAACCTACCATGCCCTCTGTTGATGAAATGTGTGACTAGAGAATGTGTGATTGGAAAGAAAAAAATCAACATATGTTTCTTCGTTCTTTTTTTTTAAGTTTCTCTAAATTATATTCTAATTGAATTTCATAAAATAAGCATTTTATATTCTTCTGTTTTTATAGCATTCAGCACAAAATTATGTCAGTTAAAAGGAAAAAGTATCCATGTATAAATGGTTAATGCAGTAGGCCCAGTCATATGGCCTTGAATAGGTGTGATCTACTTGGAACTCATTCTGGAAGAACAACAATTGGAAGGGAAGAACCATTTTTAGACAATTTCAATTAAGGCAAGGTGGAAAAGGTAGAAGGATGGAATTCTGAACAAGCCAGATTGCTATCCTCCCTCTCCTTTTCCCTAATCTTCAAATATCAGCCAAGTCCTTATAAATGATGAAGTTCATGTGCATCTTATGGGTGCAAGGATGGGTTGTTATCCTGAGACAAAATCTAATTCTCCTTCTCTAGAAGGTATCAGAGAGATTGACAGACATCCTTCAATAACTCCTTACCTTCTCCTTCTCAGTAGCATAACCATAAATTTTGATTTGGCTCAGTACACAGAACAAAAACTATATTTCTTGGCCTCCTTTGTAGCTAGATTTGACCACTTATCTAAATTCTGGCCAGTAATGAAAGTGGTAGTATCATGTGCAACTTTGGGGAAATTCCTTAAAAGAGAGGAGGCTCATCTTTCTTCACATTTTCCACCAGCCTGGTAACAGAACAATTCAGTAACTATCTTGGACCATGAGGTGGAAGATGTATACTGAAGATGACAAAGCAAAAGAGTCTAACAAACCAGGGTTCCCAATACATTTATGAATCTCCCCTGCCCACACTGAATTGCTTCTCTTTTAATTAAGTCTATTTATTTAAGTTATTGTTACAATGAAATATCCTTCAGCTTTAAAAAGAAAAGAAATTCTGACAAGGGCTACAACATGGATGAAGCTTGACGACATTATACTTATATTCTGTAAGCAAGTCACAACACAACAAATATTGTGTAATTTTACTTATATGAGATACCTAGTATATTCAGATTCATAGAGACAGACAGTAGAATGGTAGTTTCCAGAGGATGAGTGGAGGGGTGAATAGGAACTTATGTTTAATGAGGACAGATTTTCAGTTGGAAAAGATGAAAAAGTTTTGGAGATGGATGGTTGCACAACAATGCAAATTTACTTACTGCCACAGAAGTGTACACTTAAAATTGGTTAAAATGATAAATTCTGTGTTTTATATGCTTTACCACAATAAAAAAATGCAAAAACGTCAATGGTTAGCAACAATGTGTGTGATGAAACTATTTTCCAAAATCTCTGAAGTGCTTCCTTGGATACCAGTAGGATCAAAATTCAAAATTCTATTGTTGGAGACAATGTACTGGGCTTCACTCAATTTTATTTGATGAAACAAGAAATTAAGTGTTAACCACAATTACGTGCCTACACTGACATGAGGGAATTTCTTACACATCTAGAGCTTCAATTGCCATCTTCATGCAGATACTTCATAAATGTATATCTTCAATTATTTCCCTGAGGTCAATTATTCCATGGTTCAAAGTGTTAGGTTGGAAGTTAGACATGAGCAACCAGAGGCGGCCTGGCTGTAAGGAATGGAAGCCTATCTCTGAACTCCATCCAAGAAACACCCAGGAGAGCTCACAGACATGCTACAAAATAACCACACTTTTCAACTCCTGTACATGCATCCTAGGCACAAGTGGATACAAAATGACCACAGGGGCTTCTCCAAGTAACTTAAGGCAGTTAGGAGCTCATTAAGGGCTCATGAATATTCTGCATCTAATTATGACAGAATTACGGGAAGACATAAATAATACAACTTGCTGTTATATAACTTATAATTGTCAATTGGCCTTGAGCATATGCCCATTTGCCTTCCCTTTCATTGATTGGTGGTGGGTGCAATCCCTACTTTGCATCAGGCATAACCAAAAGGAGGAGACTGGAAGCATAAAAGGGGGAAGCCGAGAGGCTTTGACAGGAAGGATGAGGGCAACTCTCTTGGGAGTGTTGGACTAAGAAAATCTCTGTCTGCTTGAGTTGGATGTTCTACATCTTTTGGTCCATCACTCCAATTTTTTGTTGCGACAAAACAAGAACCAGGGAAGAGAAATAAACCAACCTGACAAAAACCATGTCAAACTCAACATGCCCAACACCAAATTCATGATCACCATCCCCATACTTGGTTATTTGCCATCCATCTGATTGAGTAAGCCATAAAGCCAGGACCTTTACCCTCCTTTACATCTCCCATCCTATCATATGCTTCTGTGCCATCATGTACCTCCTGTTATCAGTTATTTCATTAATACTTTTACATTATTTCTGTATTTGAATACTATTTATCTCTCACACTAGAGTGCACATTCTGGGTGAGCAGAGACTTTAGTTTTACTCATAATCATATTCCCAGAATACAGCACAGTGCCTGCCCTTTACATGGGTGTTTAATAAATACATGTTAAATAAATCTTTAAGGTTTGAACTCATAATTGGGAAAACAGTTTGATATAAAAATGCATAAATGTAATTCCTCTCCTTCCTATCTTTATGAAGATGTGAGTTATTCCCCAAGCAGAGTTAGTGGGTTACAGTTTGACACTTATCTTGAGATTATCCTGGCTATGGCTTTAGTACTGACTTTTAGTTCAGTGTCATCTTGTACATTTACCTGAATTTCTTGAACACTTCTAACTTGTACAATGATTCCTGTATCTGTCCCTTCTCATGAACTAATCCAAATATACTGTTCCATTCCTTGGGTGGAGAAGAGTAAATATTTGAGGCTCACAACTGTAGGTAGAGGTCCTGAGGATGGGGATGAGGATGAGGGAATGGGAGTTTATCTCAGAACTCAAACTCTGTGGATTCAAGCTGTGCTTTTGCTACTAGTTTCAAATGAGTTCACTTAACATCTGAATCTGTTTCTGCATTTCCCGAAGTAGACATACCATTAAAGATACCTATAGCATAAAATTATTGTGAGGACTATATAGAGAAATGGACCTGGAATTACTTTTTAAACTGTACAGTGGCAGAAACGTACATTATCCCGATGTGAATATGGTTGGAGTGAATCCTAAAATAAGGGATGGTAAGGAGGTATTTGGCCACGACTCACATTATGTAGGTAGCTACTTTTACAGTGTATTGAACTTGTTTTTGAAATGAATAATGAAGTGGTTGCAGCAGAGAAAAAAATCTTAACAGAAAAAAGGTGGGGGGGGGGGCACTTCTAAAATCTAGCATTTAGCCAGTCAGTTTGGTGTCTTTACTTCTACCGCGTTTCAGCTTCCCGAAAATCCCAAACTCTCCCACCATCTCTAACTATCCTAACTGTGATCAGGTGTGCGGTATGTGCCGCCTGGTTTCCCCTCAAGCCGGTGTTACGTCATCAGATTATGACGTTCCGCCCCCTGAGCGTGCTCAATTGTGAGGTCACACGCTCTCTCGGGTATATAAAGCTGGACGCTGCCTCCCGTCCCACTTGCACCAGGCAGTGAGGGACGCTGAGCATCGAGGCCCTCGGCTTCCCGGGCGGCTAGCGGCCCCCTGCTTCCCAACTGCCAGCTGAGTGCCTCAGTGCCCGAGAAGAGGGAAGAGGTTTGAAGAGGCACCATGAGTCTCCTGTTCCTACTAGTGAGCAGCATTCTGTTCGCCTTCATGTTTGTCTTCTGGAAAACCTGGTTTCAGGTAAAGTGTGTAAGAGCGGTTGGAATTAGATGAAGCTCGACAAATACATGGCTTGGGGAGGGAGGTGTGTTTAAGAGAGTAGATAAATAGTAAAGTAAGAGTAAGGCGGGGGTCACCCCATTCCTTTTTCCTTTGAAAGCGCTCAGATTTTGACTCTTTACCTCACACTTCTCCCATGTTGACCAGTAGTTCCACAGCTGTACTGTGTTGTGAAAAGCCCCAAGTCACTAGTTGATGGGGTGAGTTTTTCATCCACTCGAAAAGTACAGCACAAAGTGTCTATCTGCCCCCTCCCATTTTAAGAAACTGTACCTACTCTCTTCCTCTCTGGCTTTTACTACCCCCATGTGATTTTGTTTGCCTCTTCCTCCCTTGTATTTTCGTTTTCAGTCATCTTTATGACAGCTTTGGGTGGGGGAGGGGACATCACAGATAATTAAGGTCAAAATGTGGGTTTCCTGCTGATGTTTAAAGTTCCAAGTGAAGTGCTTTTAGATAAGTATCAAACAGGGTCCAAGTATAGACCTACTGGAATGCCCAAGAAATGTAAGCCAAGGCTATGGTATTTTGGCATCAGAAGGCTACTTTCATTTTTTTCTCACTTTTTGTTTGGGAAGGACATATTTCCAAATTAATGTATTCATTCAACAGATTTTTAATCTTGGGGGAGGTCAATCAGTTCACTTTGATAAATCAAGACTAAGAATGTTATTATTTGGTGGTATTTGGACATTGCTAAAGTCAATAAACTACATATGTTTAATTTCCTTCCCTTACAGAGAAACACTGGTGAAATGTCATCAAATTCAACTTCTCTTGCACTAGTAAGATCATCCTTTTCTACTCAGTCAACTAAGAGCAATACTGATAAGAGTCTTTCGGTCAACAGTCTCTCTCGGGATATCTTAATTAATTTCCCACACTCAGTAGCTATGCAGAAGCGAATATTGGTAAACCTCAGGATCGTGGAATACAAGCTGGCTGAACTGGAACAATTCCTAGTTACTAAGGGTTTAAATGGTGCATTAGTTAACCGGAAATCCACTGACAAAGCCTACAGAATGTAATAACAATTGAGGCAATCATTAAAGGGACTTTGAGTGGATTCATTTGATTATATGTGTTTATACCAAATGAATTATTATTTAAAAGGGGAGGGGTGCCAAGTCAGATACAAAATCCAGACATTTGTCAGTTTGCTTACATTTAGAGAGTTGATTATGTTGCTAACATATTTTACTGGAGAAGGAATGAAAGCACAATAGAGAAAGAAACAGTTTGAGTTGTTTTCTTTTTAATTAGCTACAGTAAAGAGAATATAGTTGAGATACAGTGATTTTAACTTCAATTGTGAAAGTTTTTTTTCTAATGGTTTACAATACTGTAAATGTCTCCAAGTTTGCATTAAAGTTAATGAGATTTGATGGAACTTTTTTCCATTATGCAGAATAGTCTAACACTATTGAATCTGTGTAATAATACTAAGAGCTATCATTGAGCACCCTAAAATGTGCCAGGGACTCTGTTAAGATCTGTGCTTTACATACTTGTAAAGATAGCCACAGAAACTCTTAACTACTCTTCATAGTCAGCTATTGAAGTAGACTACTTTTCCAGCACCACCTCTGCTAATAATTAGATATTTCATTAGAAGTGTGCCTAAACCTTCCCTGAATTGCAAGTCACCTGTAGAAAATTACATGCATTTTTTTATTTGGTGAAAAATCCACACCTCAAATAGCACCAAAATATAATAATGGTAGAATGTATGTAATGTGGCTTAAAATTAAAGTATTTATATGCTGTATTTAGCAATCTATTTTAAATATTTTATAAAATCTAGTAATCTGTTGAAAGTCACTAACAGCATTTGACCTACCTTCAAAGAAAACCCTCAGAATATCTAACACAAGCTCATCTAATGTGTATGTTAGTTGCTCAGTCATGTCCGACTCTTTGCAACCCCGTGTACTGTAGCCCACCAGGCTCCTCTGTCCATGGAATTCTCCAGGCAAGAATACTGGAGTGTGTAGCCATTCCCTTCTCCAGGGGATCTTCTTGACCCAGGGATTGAACCCAGGTCTCCTGCATTGCAGGCAAATGCTTTACCATCTGAACTACCAGGGAAGCCTCAAAGAAAATCCTCAAAATATCTAACACAAGTTGATCATATATATGCACATAATTCACTGAGATTGTTCAATTATAGGCCTATCTATCTACCTAACTTCATACCCCCTGCCCCCAAATAAGTTACCAGTATAAATTAAAGGAAAACCTTAATCCCTTACTCATTTAATCTTCAATCAAAAGGAAAAGGAATTTAAAATATATAAGAAATTAATGCTTAAATTTATTCTTTTATTCATCATTTGACAAGAACAAAAAGCCAGCAGTAGTGTATGTGGTTCTTAAACATATTTCAGAGTCACAGATTTCTTTTGATACTCTGATGAAAAATAGGTACTCTCCCAGTAGAAAAAATGCATATACACATACATGTAGAAAAATATTACATGTAATTTCAACCTCATACAGTCTCTGAAGCCCATGTTAAGAACCTTAAGAATAACTGAAAAGTTTCTTGCATAGTTAGGTAATCCTAGATTGTGATGTTAAACCAGTTGTAAATGATATATAATCAGTGTATAAATCTATTAGTGATATGATGTTTTCATTATCTTTTGTAAAGAAATTGGCACATAGGACTTTCTAGCTTGGCTGCCCTCATTCTTGACAAGTTTCACAAGTTTATCTCCCATAAGTATGTAAATAAGTTATCACATGTAAATAGTAACTTATTCAAGTAAAACAATCATTCTACTTATCTATTAACTATATATTATAATCATAAGATCTTAGATTTGATTGAAGCCATTTCCTCATCAGTATTTTGTTCCATGTTCTATTTGAAATTAGACTTCAGGGTGTATAATGAACTACTTTAAATTTTGTGAAACACAGTAGAAATTAGATGAGTCATGTTTTTCTTCCACCCATAACCTACAGAACACATTTTTATGGGGAAAGAAATAATCAAAGCTTCTAGATTCCATTTTCTAGGTTTATCACTTACTGGCCATAGTTTTCTGTCTTATTTCACTATTTGTAAATGAAGAATATAACTACCAAGTTCACCTTAAAATAGTGAACTATGAAGGCATGAAGTTTTTAGACATGAATCAAAGATATTAAGCAATCGTCTTCATATACATAGTTCATTTTTTCCATATATACATATATGTATGGCATTTCTAATTTTCAATTTTACCACTTTCTTTTAAATATATTTATTTTCCCCAGCTTTATGGAAAAGAAACATTGTGTACTAAGAAATATAAGCAAATAGTATTTAAAAACTTTTATAATAGAAAATATAACTATTTTCTAAATAACCAGCTCAAAATAAAGCCTTCAGTATATTAGAAAAATATTGTAGTGATACAAAATTTTTATTGTGAAGTAGAGGCAGCTATGTATGTGTTAACAGATAAATTACATTGCTAAACATTAGTAGATTCACATTTTTGTATTACATTCCTGTTGAAATTGGAAAGCTCATAGATCTCATTCTGGTTTTCTACTGTCACTAATATTAGGTATTTCATGGTTAGTCTCTTTTTTAGAATCTACCATGTTCTCATATCTTTCCCCACGATGTTTTTCCAGATATGGCCCCCAGTTAGCAGCTGGTCTGCAGCAGGTTGCAATGCGCTGAGAAGCAAAAAAAAAAAAAAAAAAAAAAATTTATTATAGAGTGTTATGTCTTCCTGCTAACCAAAATGAAATAAGAACATAGAAAAGTAAAAAAGTGATCATCTAAATTCTTAATTGTCTACAGAAAAAAAAGATACTCAAATTTAACCAATTGTTAATAGAACTGTATTAACTACAAACTCAAAATAACTGAGTATGTAAATGAGCTCAAAAGGAAGTGTGTGAACCCATTCAAGCAACAGTATCACTTCACATACTTTGATTGAATTTCTATCCTGGCTTTAGAGTAAGGGTTAGGTTAGGATCTAAACCAGTGTATGACTGGGAAGTTTCAAGAATCAAAGGGTAAAGCCATTCATCTAGATCCACTAAACAATGACCTAAATCTTGAATCCAGTCTGACTTCTGAGCCTACCTAGACATTGTCCTACTGAGATATCATAATCAACTCCATTCCCTTAGGCCTCCATGAAAGAGGGATAACTCAGGGTCTAGATTGGGTTCAAGGTCATTTACCAGACTTTTTTCCATTTCTAACATGCTATTATGTATTATAACCAGATGAAGTTTTAAAGGTGAAAATTATAAAGGAAAAAGGTCAGTTGCTTTGTGTCATCTCAGTTCAATCCAGTTGCTCAGTCGTGTCCAACTCTTTTGCAACCCTATGGACTGTAGCCTGCCAGGCTCTTCTATCCATAGGATTCTCCAGGCAAGAATACTGGAGTGGGTTGCCGCTTCCTTCTCCAGGGGATCTTCCTGACCCAGGGATAAAACCCATGCTTCATGTCTCCTGCATTGGCAGGCGGGTTCTTTACCCCTAGCACCAAGATACCATAACTTTTATGTGCTAAGCATTTTGATAGGGCTTGAGGATATGATATCAATCAAGACAAGACCCCTTCTTAAGCTTATAGTCTAGTACATGGAGACACAAAAATATACATCCAGTATAATACAATGTTATGCACATAGTAATAGATAAATTGTATCAGGTATAAAAGTTACCTGAGGGGAATAGTGATTAATTTGATCTCATGTTCAAAATCTCATATTAACCTTCATTTTGATCATAAGTACTTTATATTATAAAGTATAAATAATATTAACATGCTTACTTGAAAGATGTTTCCTTTAGCTTGAATTATGTTTATGATAGCCATGATTGGAATCCAGATAATGCAGAAAGTAATCATACACCAGCCTAGAGCAACTCCCCAGTTAGGGTATGGAATTTGACCATACTTAGGTCTACGAAACTGTATCACTGACCAGATCAAGATTGACTGTGAAAGTAAAATATGAAAAGAAAATGGTAAAGATTAGACTTTATTGCATTAATGGTTTCAGTTGTACTAATTATTAGCAGTTGTATTCCATTTCTTAGAAATAATTTATCAAAAACAATTAAGATGAAAATACATTCAAGGTGAGATAATCAGGTAACTAGCCAGAAAATCAAATTCTAAATGAACCAATCTAAATAACTTGTATTTGTCTTACAAAAATTAGCATTGATACAGATACTTGTACAACACATATTTCAGTAAAACACTTTACCATAAAATATATCTGTTGAAAGTAAAATAGTATCTGAGATTTATATTATTGAACTTTTAACTTTACTTATAATAGCATGATTTTATTCTGTGCTATCTGGAGGAAGAAATATGGCAACCCACTCCAGTATTCTTGCTTGGAGAATTCCATGGATAGAGGAGCCTGGTGGGCTATAATCCATGGGGTTGCAAAGAGTTGGACATGACTGAAGTGACTTAGCATTCTGTCCTGTAAGCTAGCCAGCATGTCAGTTAGTTCAATGAGAATATAAAATACATTTTAGTGAACATGCCTTGCGCCTTGCTTATCAGTAGTTTCTATTTATTTCCCACTACACAGAGTACCCCTTACTCCACACCCAAAATGTACAGGCATTCACACATAGGTACATAGTTACCAAAGCACTTTCTTATTGAAAAAAAAAACATGCTTGGGTAACACAGTGAATCTTAAAGATAAAAACATTTTAAGGCCAAGTTTTTTAAAAAGTATTTTTAAAAAAACCCTACTAGACTGTTGCAGCATTAAAACTAATTATATAGAAATCTGTAAAGCAAACAAAATGAACAAAAACCAAAAATTCCTTTAATTTCATTACACTAAGTTTATTTCACAATTACCATAATTTCATATAATTACAAGAGAATGGATGAGGGATAGTGGAGTCTAATATGTATGATTTTATACAAAATAGATGATAATGTATATCATTTAACATCTAATACCTTTGCATTTTAAAGTAAATCAAGTTGTCAAACCTAGAAATCAATGAAATTAGCTGGCTAAAATGTCTAGTTAGATCTAAGTTGATAAAGGGCTTATTTTATTATGGAAACTTGTCAAATGAGGAAAACAATATTTAGTAGCACTGTCAAAGCCAAATATTAAAAACACCCTCTAAAATAAAGTGTAGATCAAATTACATAATACCCTTTCCTAGGAAAATCGTTGAAGCATGGAGGCAATGAGAACCAAAACTCATCCTCAATAAAGTTTCCCCCTGCCCCACCCCCACCATTATCTCTAGTGCATAGTAATTTTCTATCCCATAGAGTATTTACTTGGCATTCAGCCTTTTACTGTCCTGAACTGTTATTTAAAGTTATTTTTTGCTTTCCTTCAGCTCCTGCTGCTGCTGCTGCTGCTAAGTCGCTCCAGTCGTTTCCGACTCTGAGCGACCCCATAGACGGCAGCCCACCAGGCTCCTCTTTTCCTGGGATTCTCCAGGCAAGAATACTGGAGTGGGTTGCCATTTCCTTCTCCAATACATGCATGCATACTAAGTCGCTTCAGTTGTGTCCGACTCTGTGCGACCCCATGGACAGCAGCCCACCAGGCTCCTCTGTCCATGGGATTCTCTAGGCAAGAATACTGGAGTGGGTTGCCATGTCCTTCTTCCTTCAGCTCCTAAATCGCACTAATTTTTAACATAAACTATTGCCTTTGTTGACACACGTGAGTTTTTGTAATTTCAGATACTACTTTCCATAAAAAATATGAATTAATAACTGAGTGTTGTTTCTTAGCAATTAGTATATTTAGATTGAATTCCTTGAAGGCAGAGACTCGGTCTTAAACAGAGAGGTTAAGAACATTATAGGTGGCTCAGCATATTTTTTAGGGAATGAGCAAATGACTCATTTTTAAAAATTTATTGTATTGAAAAATTTTAAGTATCTTGTCCTAGATACTTTTTAGGATACCTTTAAGTCTCAAGTGGTAAATGTTTAAGCCTATGGCCTCAGAAATAATGCGACAAAGAAAGACACTGTAATTTCGGCCACTTGGAGACACTAGTCATGAAAAGTTGAAAATCATTGATTTTAAAATGATATTAATTTGCTTTATTGTATTTAATGTAAATAAGTCAAGTTTATCTTATAAGTGTTTAAATATATATATTATTGATACCAGATTCATGGCATGTTAATACTTACCATTAAAAGGATAGGTGTAATGACAAACCAGCAAGTTCTCCACCATAGCCAGAATATCCACCTTTTTGCTCCAATCATCATTTCTATATCGTCAATAAACCTGTTCCCTCCTAAAAACAGCAATAAAGAGTGCATTCAGCCCTTACTCACACTTTTATTCATTAATCATTCTGGCTCTAAGTTATCTTTCTATGTCTAAACATTTTCCTGTACTATAGCAATGAAGCATATAATGCCTTTAACTACATTTTATTCATAAGAAATTTTTGCCCAGTATATTATACTTAGTTATTATAGTAAACATAATGAAAAGGAATAAAACTAAGTCATTTTAATAAAATGTGTAGATAATTCTGTAGTCACTATTTACCATAAATCCAGATGACTCCTATTATTTCCAGTATAGCTGCAATCAAAATGCCCCATCCAGCACAGAAGTGGTCAATCAGATTAACCCAGTATATTCCAGCCTACCAAAAAAAAAAAAGTCAGTTACTTTTAAATATAGTTTTAATTACTTTTATGATTGATGAGGTACTCAGATTGAATCTACTAATTTGATTTTAACATTTGCTCCTTGGTTTCACCTCTGCCAAAATATAAAAGGGGAATGTTTCAAATGTAAACACAAGTTGGGCTTTAAATATCTCAAACAGGCTGTACCTTTTATTCTATACTGAGTCCCTATAAAAAAAATAAGCATTTAGAATAGTTAATTATGAAATTGAAAGGTAGTGTGCTCTTTTGTAGCTGCCAAGAAATACAGCCTATGTTCAAAGTCTGTAACTATTGTAATTGGGGAAATTGTCCACTATTGGGCTCCCCCTGCCAAATTATACATGCTATTGAAATTGTGTTATGATGGGAAAAGAATCTGGGTTAAAACTCAGAAAATCTTGAAGTCTGTACTAAACATACTCTTAAACCGTGGCTTCCTCATTTAGATTATAAAGTACATTCCAACTAATATTTTGTCTATGAAAAAATACTGTAGTATACCTGAGTCACACAGATGAGGCCAAGGAAAAACAAAATCAAGCAGCAACCCAAAGTTATGGGAGCCCTCATTTTCTTCATCACTTTGGGAAATAAATCTTGAATTGTCGTGGTAATTGTTTCTTCAGAAGGAAAAAAATGACATGTAAACTCATTTGCCAATAATTTTAATCATAGAAATCAACTTCTATTAATAAAAGTTACAAATATATGTTGAGAATATACTCTGGGCCCAACTTCTTGCTTTTAAAAATCCATAGGGTCCTTTCTCTTGGCAGTCACCACTTATCAGTTCTGATAAAAAAAATCAAATACAACTCTATTTGTTGTTTTTGGTCTGTTTTGTAAGGTTTTTCATTGGTAGCAATTATAAGGTAATAGTTTCCCGAGGGCTGAAGAAGTTTGAAAGAGGGTTATAGGGAAGGAAGAATTTTAGTAGAACTTTTAAATAAGGTGAATTCACATGGAGACAGAAAGGCCTTCTAGGTTTTTAAGAAGTAAATATGTTCATGAAACAGGGTACTGGCTAAAAGTAGAAGGATATATGAGTAAAGGATTAAGAAACATGTTTGAAATTTTTGGAAGGCTTTGAAAGTCAGCTGGAGGAGGCTGGACTTTATCCTATAAATTATTAAAATGTTTAATGTAACAGTGTGATATGACAAACACTGTTTCAGAATTTTTAGTTGTGTACCCTAGGGCAGGAGGAGAAGGGGATGACAGAGGATGAGATGGTTGGATGGCATCACTGACTCAATGAACATGTGTTTGGGTGGACTCTGGGAATTGGTGATAGACAGGGAGGCCTGGTGTGATGCAGTTCTTGGGGTCGCAAAGAGTCGGACACGACTGAGGAACTGAACTGAACTGAACCCTAGGGAAAATTCCTATGTGTAAAGAGAACCATATATAAGAATAATTACTGCAGCAGTGTGTGTAACCACTACAATATTGTAATTAGCCTCCAATTAAAATAATTTTTAAAAATTGGAAATAATCCAAATGCCCATAATTATGGTAACAGATTGTGAATTAACTTGGTGACTCAGATGGTAAAGAATTTGCCTGCAATGCAGGAGACTCAGGTTCAATCCCTGGGTCGGGAAGAGCCCCTGGAGAAGTGAATGGCTACCCACTCCAGTATTCTTGCCTGGAGAATTCTATGGATGGAGTAGCCTGGCAGGCTAAGTCCATGCACAAAGTGTAGCAAAGAGTCAGACATGACTGAGCAACTAACACATGTCTGTGTATCAACATGGATTCATAATACATATAAAGAGCAACTGTCAGAATGGTATGTATGCTATGAAACTTCCCATTTATGTGAAATTTAAAAATTCTATCTTATTTATGGATACATATAAAATGTACACAAATAATATATATAATCCATGGTGACAGTTGCTTTCTAGGAAGGAAGAAATGTGAATTGTATTAGGCAGGGAAACATAAAGGACTTCAAATTTATCTGTAACAGTTTATTTTTCTTAAAAAAATGTCTGAAGCAAACATAAAATATTAATGTCTGTTCCTTTTGAGTATCTGATACATGAATATGTTGTATTTTTCCATATTTAAAATTTAAGTTAAAAAGAATTTTCAGAAAGATCATTCTGAGAGTAAAAACTAGACGGGGGCAACAAGGGTAAGAAAATAATGTTTTGAAGTAGAGTAAAATATGAGAGGGATATGTTAACATTGGGAGTATTACTTACCAATGGAAGCGAACTGAGAGTCAAGACCCAAAGTCAAAAGCATGAAAAAAAATAATACGGACCAAAATGGCCCACCTGGGAGTTGAGCTAAAGCTTCTGGATAGGCAATGAATGCCAAATCAAAACCTAGGAAAAATTAATGGAATGCAAATTAAAGAAATTCACATATTTGAACATTTTTCAATGTAAGATACTAGAAAAATCTCAATTTGGCAACCCAATGGATAATATACATTCTTTAGCAACTGTTTCACTATCACTTTTTTAAAGTGTTTATGTAGGTTGTTCTATAATATGATAATGTAAACATGTTATAAATTAAGCTAGTGAGATAAATTTTGTAAATGGTACATTTCCCACATAAGAAATCTTAACTATATCACTGATGTTTAGCTGATTTTATTTTTTTAATTAATGAAGAGCAACTGTCTTAAACTCCAGTCAACTCTCTTTCCAATGTTTACCCAATGTCACAATATGTAGTGTCATTTATTTTTTTCACTGTACATTTCACAGCTGTGTAGTGCCAACTTATTTTTTTATTAAAGTATAATTGATTTACAACAATATTCTGTTAGATTTGGTATACAACATAGTGATTCTGTATTTTTGCACATTATACTCCATTATAGGTTAATACAAGATAACAGGTATAATTTTAGTGCCATTTAAATTATTATATGGACACCTGCAAGATTGTATGTAATAAAACTATAAATTGAATCTTATTTTCTATTTGATGTATGTTGCCTTTAAAGACACTTGTTAACATTTTTTAAATCATATTATATGATACTTAGTTTAAGTATTTTAAGTGTCTCCAACCTCCCAGGGGACTGACCTAGGCTTCAGGAGAATTCGCTTCTAGCCTAGGCTCTATCACTTCCTAATTATTTGATCTTCTGCAAGACATAACATTTCTATGCTCAGTCCCATCCTCTGTAAATGAGGAGCTGGACACTACATGATCTTCAAAGTCCTTTCTAGTCCCAACATTCTATTCTCATTCATCAATCTCTCCACCAAATGATACTAACAATAAATAGAAATTTAGTAAGAAAAACCAACTTAAAAGAACCCTAGACTTCTGTTCTTAAGAGTCTTCAAAAGTGAAAGTGTTAGTCGCTTAGTTGTGTCTTTTCGACCCCATGGACTGTAGCCTGCCAGGCTCCTCTATCCATGGAATTCTCTGGGCAAGAATACTGGGTAGCCTGTCCCTTCTTGAGAGGATCTTCCCCACCCAGGGATTGAACCTGGGTCTCTTGCATTGCAGGCGGATTCTTTACCATCTGAGCCACCAAGCCAGATAATTAAAGCATCTCTAGTTAATGTCTTTAAAGTTAAGACGTTCATTAATCAGATTCCTTTAAAGCTGAACACAGCTGTATACTCAAAGTCAGTTGGGTTTCAATCTATATGACATTTGTGCATTTTAAAAATTAAAAAAAAATCAGATCTAATAGTATAATTGTACATGGATTAATTTTCATATATAGTTTCACATATTCATATATATATTAATACACACATGTATATATATGTATGTGTCTTTATATACATACACGCAAATGAAGATAATGAATGTAAAGTGCATAGTGTGATGCCTAATACTTGCAATTGTGCAGTAAGTAGTTCACATTAACAGTAAGTAGTTCATATTAAGCACTAAACAAAATTTGGAAAAAGCTTTAAACAATTGTTCTGTAATGTAGTCTTGTTTCTCAGATCATCTAAGAATTATTATATGATTGAAACAACCAAGTTATTTAAGATGAAATGAGAAAGAAAACTCAATACCCTAAATCTTGAGTGCTTCAATTGCTATAAAGTATATCAGTGTTTCTTAAATGAGCTATATAGAAGCTATATATAGCACTACATACCTGATTTTACAACTTGCGTGACTTCCTTTCCAGATATATGAGCCATGTGTCCCAATATAGAAAAAATAGCAAATCCAGCGAACACACTAGTAAGACAATTTGTCACACAAACTACAATGGCATCTGAGTAGCAGTTGTTCTTGAACTTATTGTAAGATGATAAGGCAACCAAACCACCCCAGGCAACTGACAGAGAATAAAATATCTGTGTGGCAGCATCTTTCCAAACCTATAAAAGAAAATAATATTTAAAAACACAGTCTTAATTTTTCATTTGTATAAAATATTTCATATATACAGGTGAATAACTTATAAAAACAAAACAAACACCTAAATACCCACTACTGAGCTTAAGAAATAAACTGTTGCTAGGCTATTAAAGCCTCCCTGTGCTCCTTCCTGATCATATCACACTTCCAACTTCAGTGGTAACTGCTATCCTGACTTCTGTGTTTATCATTTCTCTGGTTTTCTTCATATTTTTACTATCCTAAACAATATGGCATTTAGCCTTGCATGTTTTTGAGTTTATAGAAAAGCTATCTTAATGCATGTAAACTAATACAACCTGCTTTTTCCATTCAGTAGTATATGAGATTTATCCATTATCAATTTGAACCATTTGAAATTTCAATTCAACTAAATGTTGCCAAATTATTCTCCAAAGTGGTTGTATCAGTTTGCACTCCCACCAGATGGTATGAGAGTTCTCACTCCCCCACATCCTTGCCAACATCAATCAGAATTTTGAATACTGTCCAAACTAATGGCTGTGAAATGAGAGTGTTGATAACCTTAAATAATTTATAAGGCTTAACGTGTTTTTATTTGTTTATATTCTATAGTTTTTTTTTTTCCTGTGAAATTCTTGTTCACATATATTGCCAATGTTTTGTTTGGGTTATTTGTCTTATTTGATCTCTAGGAATTCTTTATGTAGTCAGATTCTAATCCTTTATCTGTTATACATCTTAATTTTTTCTCCCAATTTGTGGCTTTTTCCCCCCTCTTAACATTGTGTCCTTTGATGAACCAAAGATTTTGTTTTAATGTAGCTGAAGGTATCTATCTTTGATTTTTACGAATTGTCCTTGATTTCTCTGACTGAAAAAAAGAATCCTCAGCCCAAGGTCATAAAGCTACTATCCTATATTTTCTTCTAAAAGACTTAGTTTTGCTTATTATCCTTAAGTTTAATTCACCTGAAATTGAATTTAATGGATATTACATTAGAAATCCAAATACATTGTTTTCTAAGTGAAATATCAATTGAAGATAACTGATATTATCCATTGTATTGTTTGGATATCAATTGTATCAATTGGATAGTTCATCCCTTTTCCATTGATCTGCATCCCCACCTCTGCCACATATCAAGTTCCATATGTTCACAAATCTGTTTTTGAGATTACTGTTCTGTTCCATGGGTCTGTATGTCTATACCTATGCAAAAGCATTATTTTAGCATTATTATTTTAGCATTAGCATTATAATACCATTTCACACCTGGTAGGACAAGTCTTCCTCATTTCTTAAGAAACGCCTTGCTTTTTTGCATAAATTTTAGAATAAATTTTCAGGTTCTATGGAAACTGTGCTGGGAATTTGATTGGAATTCTGTTTACTCCACATATCAACTTGGGGACAATAAAAACATATTCTTAACAAGGATAATACTAGGGAGTTTTTAAAGAATGATGATACATTTAGATATCCCTTCAATCATCCAGTTCTCTCATTCCATGTTTTGATTAGAGCCCCATGTAGCTGGCCTCATCTCTTTAAGCAGTGCTCACACTCTTCATCTAATTCAATCCCTTTATCTTTCCCCCTTTCACAATTTACCCCTCCTGTGTCTTTGCTAAAGGGCAATAATTAGTCTTAGAAACTAACCTAGGTAAATCCATCTTAATAGTGAAATTCTATAGATATACCATTACTCTGAAGAAAAATCTAATTATGGAGACTTCAAATAATAGGACTGGCATATATGTAGGCAAAAGTGTATTTTTAGTCCATCTGAAAATATGATTGGTCAGTGGAAGGCAGGCCATGTTAACATGGTGACTTAACAGTTCTAGCTCTGGAATCGAAAAGAATGAAGTCTAAATCCAATACCTCTCACTTTCATTAAATTTGATTCATTTAAAATCTTCAAGCCTGTTTCATCATCTGTAAAATGGAGATGATGATGATAATAATAGTAGTAATAACTATGTGTCCTAAGAATGATGTGAGAATTAAATGAGATAACATTTACAAAGTAATTAATAGGATATTCAATGATAGCTATTATGTTTTTATGGAAAAGAAATATAAACTGATACTCAGTTTCATTTGTGGAAGTTAAAAACAATTTTCTCCTTGAAAGTTATATAATCTATTTCCAATATCAATAGAAATAAAGTTGCTAGGAGTAAATAAATATTTACTAGGTCTTCAGCTTGATATTAGATGATTATTATACTATAATTGCTTTTATAATGGCAGGAAGCCAGTAGAAAGTAAAATGGAAGGATAAATAGATGGGTGGGTAGATAGATGCATAGATAGACAGCTAGATCATGGTTATTTCATTTATACATTTAACAATTGGTTATATTTAAGTGGTGACTCGGCAGTAAAGAATCTGCCTGCCAGTGCAGGATATGCAAGAGACTCAGGTTCGATCCCTGGGTCGGGAAGATCCCCTGGAGAAGGAAATGGCAACCCACTCCAGTATTCTTGCCTGAGAAATCCCATGGACAGAGGAGCCTGGAAGTCTACAGTCTATGGGGTCACACAGAGTCAGACATGACTTAGTGACTAAACAACAACAACAAGATAAGAAAATCATGTGAAAAATAAGATGCACTCATTTCTTAGGCAGTTGTACATATCAGGTTGGCCAACCCAAATGAACATTTTGGCCAACCCAATATTAAGAGATGAACATGCTTATGTTAGTCTCTCAGCTGCTTTGACTTGATATATTATGCATGCATATGTGAGTGGGGTGAAAGGGTCTGGAGGTGGTGTGGCAGGTCTCAGTTGTGTAAGAATGCTATGCATACCATGAATGATATAACTAGGCTGCCTAGTTCCAAACATACTTATCATCTCTATACCTACCCATCTCATGGCTATATAGAAGACTATTAGTTTAGGGATTGCTGCTGCTGCTAAGTCACTTCAGTCGTGTCCGACTCTGTGCAACCCCATAGACAGCAGCCCACCAGGCTTCTCTGTCCCTGGGATTCTCCAGGCAAGAATACTGGAGTGGGTTGCCATTTCCTTCTCCAAGTTTAGGGATTAGGAAATCTTAATTCAAGATGCACAAACAGGTGATGTAAATTTAACTAAATGTGAATCTTCCTGGGTCTCAACTTTTATCACTGTAGAATGAGGGAGTTAGTAAAACAATCACTGGAGACCCCTCTAGCTATCAATTTGTATGGTTCTCTACTCTCCTAGAGATATCAATAGAGTTCAAATATTTAAAGAAAAGGAAAAATACATACTTGTGATTGCATGCTTAGAATATAGATTGGAGAGGAATAAAAAACATCTAAGAAAAAATGTTCATTGCCAGCAAACCCAAAGAAGGGGTGAGGGTAGTGTTTGTGTTGGGGTGGGGAGGTAGGAGAATTAAATTGTATGTTTCATATAGAACTTTAGGCTTAGCTCTGATGTTCTAAAGATAATAGAGACACCAAAACACAGACCAGTATAAACTAGTCACATAAAAATTTCAGAATAGTCGCACAGAGCTATAAAGTCTAGGTTTCTGAGGCTTTAAAAGCCACTTAGAAGAATATCAAAGGAGCTTTTTCCACTATGCTCAAAGTTATGAGGTTTAAAGAAAATGAAGGGTCCATTTCTTAGGAAAAATGCTGAATTTTACAATTATTTAGTATTATATAACAGCAATAATTAAAATACTTGTATGCTCATTTATATAACAGTTTACCATTTCAAAGTATATTAACATATTATATCTTGTTTAATAACCTAACAGAGAGAAGATGATGAATCCCAACTTCCATTTTATTTGTTTCTTATCCATCATCAAAAATGGTCTTCTACTTGGGAAGAGATTAACAACAAGGTTAAAAGACGTGAGGCCCAAGAAAAATGAAGAACAAGCAGTGTTTGGGTACATCAAAGTATGTTAATCTCCAACACATAAACAATAAAAGTTCATAGTTCTAAAATGATTTAGAGTGATCAATTTAGATCAATGATTTAGAGTGATTTTTTTGTGATTACTACTGAGTGAAAATGATTTGGACACACAGAAGGTAACCAAAGGCTGGAGACTGACCTCTCAATTTTCAAAAAGGTAAAGGATGGATTTCCATGACTAAAAATTGATAAATTTGACTTGGTTATCAGAAACATTCTACAAAAAATAATTAAATATCCATATTGTGAATATTTAGAACATAGCAACTGCTGAAAGGTAGCATGAGTTCCACAAAGAGTACCATAGCAAGCTAAAACTAATATCTATTTTGGCTAATATTCTAATATGATATTATAGTGTTTCTTGATTTTAATATAATGTGGGATTTTGCCTGACCAGAAGCTTAATGTGTTCTAAGAATGTGACATGACTACTAAAAAAGTGAAAGTGTTATTATGCTGTATCAATAGAAGGAAAGTCGATGGAGTACACTTACTGGCAATTCCCTCTGCAGTTAAAATTGTAAAAGATTTTATGTACATATGATACACATAGCCATTATCTGAAGACAGACTAATATTAAAAGGGGTTACCAATTCATATTCATGGCACATATTTATGTGTCTTGTATACAAGTAACAGTTTTTTTTACAGAATTCTTCATTTAAACTTTATGTTTTAACTTCAGAATATTAACTTTTGAAGACAAAGTTTATATTAGACCATTAAACCATGAACTGTAATCTTTAAATCTACTACGCGTTTATCTGATAAGTCACATGCATGCTAAGTCACTTCAGTCGTGTCTGACTCTTTGCAACCTCATGGACTGTAGCCCACCAGGCTCTTCTGTCCATGGGATTCTTCAGGCAAGAATACTGGAGTGGGTTGCCATGCCCTTCTCCAGGGGATCATCCCAACCCAGGGATTGAACTCACGTCTCTTATGTTTCCTGTATTAGCGGGCAGGTTCTTTACCACTAGCGCCACCTGGGAAGCCCTGGTCATCAATTTGTGGGTATTTCATGCATGAAATATGCTTTTTCAAATTAATAAGCCCCAAATCCTTTTGGTCAAATAGGATCAGTTTGAATAAAATGACTTTAAAAATCCTGTTGCTAAAAATGACTGTCTCACTTCCAATAAGACAGCATTAGTGTCATGTTAAACACTTAAAATCAGGCATCCTAGTGGACAGAAACATTAATAACTTTAACTCCATATTCTTTTACAAGCTATTACATTACAACACTCTAGGTAATCAAAGATTTTCAGTATTGACTTCTAAGGTTTACCTCCTTAGATAATGTGAAATCCGAATTGTCTTACCTCGGCATCCTTAAGTTTTGCAAAATTTGACTGTGCTCCAATATAGTATGAAATGCCTTTTGCTGCACCTTCCAGAGTTGCCCCTCGAATCACCAGGATGAGTAGGACAACATAGGGGAAAAGAGCTGTAAAATACACCACCTACCAAGAACAACCAAAAGTTATTATTTTTAAAACTCATGGTATATAATTGTATACAAACAAAGTTACTAGCCAGTTGAAATGTTTAGCTTATTAATGTCTGATAATACCAATACCAAAGTTGGCATAATTTCCTCTTTCTGTTTTCACCACTCTTCGAATGATCCACTTTCAAAACACTCTGATGTATGTGGCAATGTTTCCCAGGTTTATGTTGTAAATAAACACTATATCAGCAGTGGTTATTTGAAATCCAGATGGAGTGCTTTCCTAAATATATCCTAGTAAATGTTGGTAATTTCATCTCTGGTTCCTCTGCCTTTTCCAAATCCAGCTTGTACATTCAGAAGTTCAAACTACTATACAGTTGTGTTCATTTCACATACTAACAAGGTAAAGTTAAAAATCCTTCAAGCTATCTTTCAACAGTACATGATCCAAGAACTTCCAGATGTACAAGCTGGATTTAGAAAAGGCAGAGGAACCAGAGATGAAATTGCCAACATCTATTACATAATAGTAAAAGCAAGGGATTTCAAGAACAAAATATCTGCTTCACTGGCTGCACTAAAGCCTTTGACTGTGTGGATCACAATAAATTGTGGAAAACTCTTAAAGAGATGGAATACTAGACCACATTACCTGCCTCCTGATAAACCTGTATGCAGGTCAAGAAGCAACAGAACCAGACATGGAACAACGGACTGGTTCAAAATTGGGAAAGGAGTACATCAAGGCTGTGGATTGTCGCTCTGCTTATTTAACTTCTGTTCAGAGTACATCATGCAAAATGCGAGGCTGGATGAAGTACAAGCTGGAATCAAGATTGCCTGAAGAAATATCAACAACCTCAAATATGCAGATGATACCACTCTAATGGCAGAAAGTGAAGAGGAACTGAAGAGCCTCTTGATGAAAGTGAAAGAGAAGTGTGAAAAAGCTGGCTTAAAACTCAACATTCAAAAAATGAAGATCATGGCATCCGGTCCCATCACTTCATGGCAAACAGATGGACGAAAAGTGAAAACAGTGGCAGATTTTATCATCTTGGGCTCCAAAATCACTGTGGATGGTGCCTACAGCCATGAAATTAAAAGATGTTTGCTCGTAGGAAGAAAAGCTATGACAAACCTAGACAGCATATTCAAAAGCAGAGATGTCACTTTACCGACAAAGGTCTGTATAGATAAAGCTATGGTTTTTTCAGTAGCCATGTATGGATGTGAGAGTTCAACCATAAAGAAAGCTGAGCATGAAGAGTTGATGATTTTGAATTGTGGTGCTAGAGAAGACTCTTGAGAGTCCCTTGGACAGCAAGGAGATCAAACCAGTCAATCCTAAAGGAAATCAACCCTGAATATTCATTGGAAGGACTGATACTGAAACTGAAGCTCCAATACTTTGGTCACCTGATGCAAAAAGCCAACTCATTGGAAAAGACCCTGATGCTGGGAAAGATTGAGGGGAGGAGGTGAAGCGGGCGACAAAGGATAAGATGGTGGATGGCATCACTGACTCAATGGACATGAGTTTGAGCAAACTCTGGAAGATAGTGAAAAACAGGGAAACCTGGCATGCTGAAGTCCATGGGGTTGCAAAAAGTCAGATGCAACTTGGTGACTAAACAACAAATGTCTGATAGGAGTGAAAATCACCTCTTGGTAAATTAGTGCATTAAGGTGGGAAAGAAAATGATTTTAAAGTAGTTTAAAAAGTAAACTTTTAACTGAAGTAGTTAGTCTATGCTCAATCCCAGAGAAGAAAGAAAATCTAGTAGTTGCCCAACTCCTGTGAAAGTTTTTAAAGTGAGTACTGGACACTTGACATTATTATCCTTAAAGCTACCATTAAGAGTGTTTGAGAGCACACATATATACATGTGAACTGCTTGTATCCTAGATAACACATGGTTCCAGATGAGCAGACTGCCTTTGAGGCTAGCTTTTCATTAATGTGGATAGTTTCTTTTCTCTATATATGTCTTATGTTTGGTAATATGCCCAAGGAGACGATTTAAACAAACCATCCCAAGACCAGTAAAAATTAATTGCCAGGGTAAATGGATTTTCATGGATTTTTCAATATTAACATAAAAAAGGAACCAAGGGTTTCAAAAATGTACAATCGCAACATTGTTTTGGAAAATTTCCACTGACTTTGTGATGTTCCCAGTATTTTTGTGATCTAACAGTGTCTTATTACAATGTAGCAGTAACTGTGCTAGATATTGTATCAGGAACACAAAGATAGTATCCACAGTTATTCTTGTTCTCTGTCCTTATGGAAATTTCAGTCTGGTAGTTACAAACACACACATGTTTATTTTTCTGGGTATTGTACAGCTGCTCACAGAGAAAATTTCATGTTGTCCTCTGATATTGCCACAGTGCTCTCTGAAAGTTTAAAAATAAAACAATGACATGGGAAATGTTTTTCAGAAGAGGACTTTCTGCTGAAAGAGGGTTCTGAGTCAATTTTGGCAAGCTTTAAGAGAACACTTGTATAGCTTTATTTTTTTCCTTCTCTCTCCAACAATGGAATAATGGGAATACTGACACTATTACCCTATATAACATATATAACAGGGATCTAGACTTTCCAAACCAAAAATTGTAATATATAATTTCACTTAAGATGCTTCTTTATTATAATAGGATGGAAATTTTAAAAATATACTCCCAAGCCTCAGAATGCTGTATCAGCTAGAAGGGTCCAAGTTTAGAGAAATTACACATCTAGTACTAATTTTTGCTAGTTTTATTTTTAATAATAGCAGTGTTATGTATTTTCTTAGAGTGAGGCTGCCTACTTAGAAAACTTTTCACACATTCGAAAGATCTCATGATAGAAAAAAACATGCATTTGATACTACTTGGCAATGAACTACAATGAAATTGGAAAACAGTAACATCACTGTCTAAGGTGTTTTCTAAATTACCTTTCCAGAAGACTTTATTCCTTTACATAGTGCTGCTCCAACTATGAGCCAAGACAGAAGAAGACAAAGTGCTAAATACCAAACAATGACTCCGGTCTCATCCAGTCCACTTGACCGTTGGAGTGCCACTTTACTGAAAACACATATGTCCTTTGATTAACACACAATCATTCATCTTAATACATTGAATTTTATAATATCTTTCATACAGGGGAAGCTTCATGAGTATTTTACTAATACTCATACTAATTCATATTTATTAATATTAATACAACATATTAATACTAATATTAGTATTTATTAATGTTAACATGACATCAATGTCATATGAGGCTTTTACTGATACAGTTGTATGGAGGGGCAAAAATAATTCAGTGAAAAGTCAGACTCAGAACCTTCTGGTCAACTGCAGCCAATCCAAAATTTCAAATCATAGAATACAAGATCCAGTCATTCCTTTAGCTCCGATTTTCCCCTAATATTTCAAAACTCCTCTATGGAAAAAATTAACCTTACATCAGATTATTTTACTCATTATGATATTTTTCTCCTCAAGTTAAAATGACAGAGAAGACATTTTAAATTGTATTAAATATTTTCGTATTCATCATAGTGTTAGTCACTCAGTCGTGTCTGACTCTTTGCGACCCCATGGACTGTAGCCCACCAGGTTCCTCTCTTCATGCGATTTTCCAGGTAAGAATACTGGAGTGGGTTGCCATTCCTTTCTCCAGGGTATCTTCCTGACCCAGGGATTGAATATAGACCCAGGGATCGAACCCAAGTCTCCTGCATTGCAGGCAGATTCTTTACCACCTGAGCCAGGGAAGCTCTAATTCATCATACTTGCTGTTATTATCAAAGCTAAATGGTCCCATTTTTATACCTTTTTCAAAGGCTTTCTGTAAAACTCCATGATTTCCACTAGGGACATATATAGATATAGGATTTTACTTCTTAGCTTGATGTTTAGAACATTTCAGGGGCCAAATTTTAAAAGGGTCACCCAGAGCAGTAACATGGAGATGAGGAAGACTTCATTACAGCAATAGTCAAAGAAGTTATATAAGAGTAAAGAGCAGGTATACAGTAAGGAGATTAAAGACATCATTTAAAATTAATAAAAGCAAATATAACCCCAAACATCTATTTTGTCATATAACAACAACTATAAACAAAATGAATAATGAAGAATTTCAGCCTTAAATAGCAATTCTGCCCCTAGTATTATTCATCACCAACTGTTTATCATTAGAACTTGCTCATTATAGTCTAAAAATTGCATATTTTTCTTCAAAGCAATGCCCTAACTTATAGATAATAAGCACTATATAAATCATCACTGATGACCTTGTGCCCATTTAATAACTAACTTATGAATGACAATCTATTAGCTATGGGCTAATTTTGCAGGCTACTACTATTCACACAGGATAAACATTTGAGTCAAATGAAGTATAATTTGCTCATATTAAGAAAAGAGCTGATCAATATTTTATTATTTATAAAAAAATTTTACTAACATCTGCTTAGGATGTAGATAATGTACTGTACTCACTTCCAATACTGTTCACTGGGAAGCTGCCCTGTCTGATAAACTTCACTTCCATTGATGCAGGTAAGATTGTTGGCGTCTACCCAGCTTTTATTCGCTTGCAAGATTTCATTTATGCTTATACTCACATTACAATGTGTCACTAAAAATTAGAAAAAAAGAATACACACAGACATGTACTTAGTTTTAGAAGAGTGCTTTCCTGGAAATAAAGTTTAAATGGTGAAATACTTAAGGTACTGTCTAAATTGTTATTTATTGAATGTGGAGTAGAAATCTCACAAATGGAATAAGCCATGCACACTCAGCAACTTAAAATTTCTCTACTACTAAGCTGAGGGTGAGTATGAAAATATCTGCCCTTTTAAACAGTATGTATTTTTATATTTACAGTATATTTTTATATTTACAGTATATTATATTTACAGTAACAACAGCTGTAGAGTAATAGTCATTTCGATTGGGATTCAGTACTCTAGGGAAATTTTCATATGTGAACTTATTTAACCTATATAGATAAATGACACCTTTAAATTCCTAAGAAGTGTGAAATCTGTATCAATTTATTCTCCAATATACACAGCCAATCCCAGTGGTAATAGTCTACAATATCGATGTTACATTATTCCAAAGACTAGCAATACTCACCATCTCCTGAACACTACTATGTATCATAAACAGTGGTTTTCCCTCTTACCACTTTCCCATTTTCTTCCTTGTGCCACCCGCAACCTAGGTCTGCAAGAAGTACTCCAAGTAGTGGTTTAGCTTTACTGGCTGCCCTCAGAAATTAACATATTGCATTAATCAACTTTCAGGTTATACATGATTTATTCTAATTTCATCAGTAACCTGTGGCTCACTTAAAGTTGAACCTAAATTTGTTAGGAAATGATTTAGGCCTTTAATCTTGTTAGAAAATATAAAAGAATGAATGATTCAGAGTTAACAATAAATAAATGAATTTTACCAAAAGGTGATCTGCTACAGTTTCCATCAGCCCAACTGACAGAACATTTTGACCATGGTAGTTCACGTTGAAAAGAAGCAAACAGGTAGTAAAGACTATAGGCAATTATGACATTATAATAGATTGTCACAAAAAGGGATATCAGGACCATTGTAATCCCCACACCTGGAAAAGAGAACAATTAAAAAATAAGTGAAATTTCTTTTGCTAATTCATACAGCTGCATTCTCAATTTCCACAAAATCTATTTTAAACTGAGAAAACTGTTTCAATGTTTTCTGTTTATTGGAGGGGTGGAAGACAGTACTGCTGTCTGAATAGCTTCTCAAAATTATTTTGATAATTGATTTTTTGAGACAGATTTTGAGTTGATCAGGAAAAGGTGCCAAGATTAAAGATCTATATTAAGCCACTGAATTCACAGAAAGAAAAACCATGTTCATTACTCATTAAGTCTGTAAATTCTTGTCAGAGTGGGTACTTTTAAAAAAAAAAAAACTATTCAAGCTCATATCCTATTCACTGACCAATACTCCCATCTTCATCTATAAACCAACATTTTGACAAATAGAAGATAAAGCCTTTGAATGAATGTCCTAAGGGGAAAATGTATAGCATTTCTATAAGTATATTTAAAGAAAATTCAGTAAATTGTAATTATCTGAATTTAAACTTCTGAAATTTCTTTAACTCTCTAGTTTCAAAATGCAGCTTAGCATACTGAATATAACTCCTATTGTTAAAACTAACTTTTGAGGTAGCTTCCTTAATATTCCAGCGTGATAGTCTCTTCACCTCACTATAAATATATTTTTGATGTTACATTGAAACTTTTACAAGTAGCTTTCAGCAGCTAGCATGTACCAAAAATGATATATAATCTTCAAACAGAAAGGTTGTTTGATGTTTAATAACAATCAAAGCATTTTCGAAGAAAAAAATGTTCCCAGTGTCCTATTCCATTAGGATCATCCAAGAAAAAAATAGTGACCTGCCCTTCAACTTTTCTGAATGAGGCATTGTAAAAGACATGCAAAAGCAGGAAGACAGATCCGCATACAAAGTAGAAGAAAAGCCAGAGCCATAAAGTTAACGCACAAGACTGTTTGCCAAGAGAATTCAAAAGGTGAAAATAGGAAAATAATAACTTCCTCATATCCTTCTTAACCCCGACCATATCTGCAGCCCAAGATAAAGAGAAATACATATTAACATTTGATTTCTAAATTTGATGGTGACGAATAGAAAAACAATGTATGTCTCTGCCTTTGAAAGTTAGTTGCTCAATTGTGTCCAGTTCTTTGCTGCCCCATGGACTGTATAGCCCAGGAGGCTCCTCTGTCCATGGATTTCCCAGGCAAGAATACTGGAGTGGGTGTCATTTCCTCCTCCAGGGGATTTTCCTGACCCAGGGATCAAACCTGCATTTCCTGCATTGCAGGCAGATTCTTTACCACCTGAGCCATCATGTCCAAATGTTAAATGCTTTCATCCATACAGTGAGGACAGCTATATGCAGGAACAAAACAATAACCACAATAAGGAAAACATTTTAATACCAACCTTGAAACAATGGAAGAATCCTCCAGACTGAAACTGGACCTAAGCTAGAAAATTGTCCCATGGAGCACTCTAAGAAGAACAAAGGTAAACCAGCCAGGGCTAACATAATCACATATGGTATCAAGAAAGCACCTAGAAAAGGAAAAAAAAAAAAAAAAAAAGAACCAAAGTACTATTATATGCCCAAATCTTGATGGCACTTTGACAGCCAACACAACATTTTGAAAGCACTCTGATATAGTAGAGTCAGAGAGAACTGAGTCTGGGCTTCAAATCTGTGAGAAAGTAGTTGATTCTCTAAACCTTGGATTCCTCATCTGTGAAATGGGGATGTTGGTATTACCTAATGAGGTTGTTGTGATTATTAAAAACAATAACCTATAAAAAGCAATTCAAAGAAGTTGAATGATCATAGGCTTTGGAGACAGATAGACCTTGGTTTATATCCTGGCTTCATCATGTACTAGTTATGTGACCTGGGGCAGTTTATCTAACCTCTCAATCTTGGATTCCTCATAAATGGGAAGAGTGATGCCAACTCATCAGTTTGTGGTAACGGTTTAATCACAGAGCCTATGTGAAAACACTTCACAAAATGGGCAGGCACATAGTATATGTTCAAAGCTAGTTTCCCTCCTCTCTCCTTAAAAAAAAAACAATCTGCTTTTAAGACTTAGGGTTTAAATGTTAAATGTGGTTCAAAGTAGAAGCTATTGCAGTTAAGTTCATTATTCTCCACATAGTCATGTGTTAATAGGAAACATTAGTTTTGGTAGAAGAATCTTGAACCCTAAAGATGCATTCAGAATTAACATTCAATTTCATAAGGACCAATTCTCCTACATTTAGATTATTCAGTCCCATTTTTGTTTTTTTGTTAAACCTTTTATTATTTTACGTTTATCCTGTCTACTTTTAGGGCATACAATTCATTAAAACTTTGACCAGATTTTTGGTAGAAGAATATTAAATTTATTGTTTAAGTATTCTAGAAGTCTTAAATTAACACTGTTTAATAAGAAAATGTGGAGATAAGTGAGTAAAACAGACTTTGGGTTGGATTATGTACATTTTTTCTTCATATAGTTTTACCATTATGATACTGTAACATCATACCTGGGGATTACATTTTTTCTAACCCTAAAAATATTTTTTACTAAAAATAAGAAGACAATAAAGTACTTGTTACATCCAAGTCACTAGTCACCAGAACATAAGGACAAATATGTTTTTACAGATGTTGCAATGTACATACCATCATTACTATGACTAATAGAAGTTTAATTCCTACCAATGGTAAATATGAAGAAAAAGTAATACAAAATATCTGTTTGAAAAACAATATGCAATGTTTTGCTAGCCCAGTGTAAACAGGTTTTTAGACACATACAAAAAACAATTTTCCTCACTCTTATAGATGGCTTTTCACCCATTATATTATTAATAACAACCATAACTGGTAGATTATCAATTGGTCAAGTTATCATCAATGGTCAAATTGTTAACACTACTGACCTAGACCCTAAGGTAGTCTGATACCTCTCTTTCTTATAGTGTTAAAAAGCACCTAAAGATAAAAATGATTCCAGATTTTAGCAACAGTCTTTTAAGCCTGACCATAAGTTTAAATATAATCTATTAACATTTGACAAATTTGAATTTCATGTTCCTGTTCTACCCTTGGGCAAAAAAGAGAAAGAAGCAATTGAGAGAGACTAGATCATCCACTACTTAAATGATGTGATCTTTAAAAAATGAGAGCCAATATGATATGCTAATTTTTAGAGGAAACAGTGAGAGAGGTAATAGCATACAATAAAATAATGCCATTTTGTCTCAGCTAAGTTTAAAAATTCTATATTAAACCTAGTTTGATATAGTTCCTAGAAATCTATAGTAAGTACTGGCCCTTTATGACATCAACTCCCAGGGTATTTCTTAATTTAAACCTGAACATAAGGGGCTGAAAAGGAATCTGAATACTTTTCTCTACTACACTGACCTTAGGACATATGATTCCTGACTCATCTTCCAGCTCAAATGTATACTAAACTCTTGATTAAACAATGTTGTCTCTAGATAGGGTAATTTATGGCACCAAAACTTCAAGTGTTTGATAAACAGAGCTCCTTTCTTAAATCTCTGAAGGGCAACATGAATGTTTTAATATAACCAATTAATAAGGAATGTAAGATTGAAATATCACCACACAAAATCCTATTGTACCAAGAAAAATAATTACAGTGGCATAGTTTCACTGGTATCCAATTTTGAAATATAAGGGAATGTCACCTCTACACTTCTAATAGGACTTGTAATTACAAGTAAATAAATATGGTGTAAGTGAAAAGTTGTTTCAACATTACTAGAGGATTGTGCAATTCATTCTGTTTCCTTTTGGGTGTCACTTCAGAGTTATTTTTTTCTCCTTGTTCTAATCGAGTCTTCTTTAGTGATCTATGAGGTATAAACCATATTGTTTTATAGAAATTAAACACCTAGCCTTGAATTAAATTCTATTGCATTTTAGAAGGATCTTCTACCTGGTCAATCCAATTTGGAGTATATGTAACTTATATTGCAGCTTAAAGTACAAAACCTTTAATTAATTTTTAATCAGTTCTTTCCACACTTAAGTTTCCAAAATGTAATGCCTTATTTTATTTAAGCAAATGGTTTATTTGAATTTCTTATTAGAATGAGAATTCCCTGCCTTTTGCTTAGATTCAGCAATAAATTAGGCAAAACACAACTTGAGTCTGAACACATTATCATAGGAACATGTATAAATTAAGAAGAGTAAGTCATATGAAGATTGCATGGGATTTCAAATGAGAAATCAGAAGTGCTAAATATGCAACTTTTATCAAGTTTATATCTGAAGATCTTATGAAACCAGCTTTCTAACTTGAGCTAGAAAACCATGGTCTAATAATAAAATGCAGTATGCTCATTTCCCATCCTCCCACTAACCTATATTATCATATACCTTTCCTTAGGTCTTAAAATATCATCAGAGGCCATAGAGCACCTCCCTTAAAACTGAAGGGGAAATAAATTGGGGGGTGGGTAGTACCTCCGCCATTGTTGTAGGTCAAATAGGGGAATCGCCACACGTTCCCCAGTCCCACTGCATATCCAACCATAGATAAAAGATAATCTGATTTTTTGGACCAGTTACCACGCTCCTGGTTCTCATCATTTTCAGTAACATGAAGATTCTCAGGTGCAACGTCAGCATTCTAGAAAAAGAAAAATATCAACAGCTTATTTTTCTATTAAAAATTAAACAGAAGCATAATTTCAAAAATTCATAGAGTGACAGTGAAAGAAAGACATACACAGACAGGCAGACACAGAGAGAAACGAACCCTGAAAAACATAGCCAAAGAGAACATTTTCCAAAGCTAGTGACACCTCTGTGCATGGCAGCTTTTAAAATGAAAAAAAAACTCTGTAGGTGGATATTTTCGCTAGTTCTTTGGGTTATATCATCCAAATTTTAGTGAAAAGGTTACATGTGGCACCCAGTATAAAAGGCAAATGAAGATGGGCAAATAAAATTTCAAGTACAAAAGTCTTAAAGATGAATTAGGTAAAATCAACACTCTTGAAATTGGAGGAGCTCTTTGAAAAAAGTTTCAAATATAGTTTCCGCTTTAAAAAAAAATCATAGACTCTTTTTCATACTGGCTGATAGTTTTGATGTTTGGAACTGTCAGGGAAGTTTGAGTTCCTCTCCATATCTTGGAGAGTAAAATCAGTGCTTTTCTGAAAGCCACAAAATAATATTCAGACAAATTCTCATGTCCCGTCAGGTGGAACAGCACTCTCTCCACTTTAGAGAAGAGGGAAGGGTTCCCTCAGGTCAGGTCATTTTCTTATTTCCCTTCAACCTATGGACACAGTCCAGATAGGGACAGAACACAGAAGGTGGTGGGCACACCCAAGGCAGATGATGAGGCGACCCTAAGTCTTCTAGCTACCAGAGTAAGAGCTGTCCTGTTTCCTCGCCTATATGGGGACATCTCAGCCACACTTGAAAGCATTTGAACAGAAATGTGGTAAACAGAATAGCTGAAGAGAGCAAAAACTGAGATTTGCCTCTCTTTAAGTTTTCCCTTCCCAAGCCCTCCACAGGTCCGCAGCTCACAGACTCCTACCTCCTTCCTTCTGCACTTGAAGAAGCTCAGACACTTCAACTTGTCCATGGTTCACTGGCTCCCTGGGCTGCTCCGCCTGTCTCTCAGTCTGGCCGAGCTTGACTGGTGACGGATACACACTCCCCGGTCACTAGCTGCCAGAGTGAGCCACCTTGCCCAGGGGTGGGACCATTTATGGAGGGAAGCTCCCTCCTCCCCCGCCTGGTTATCCTGTCATGTCAATTACCGGAAGGGACTAAAGTGAGGCTCCGGTTTTTCCCCAGGTAAGCTGGCATGTAGCAATCCCCTGCCCCGGCCCCAGGAAAGGGCTGGGCTGTGAGACAGCGGAGCAGTCGGAGCCGAGATGACTGACAGCCTTTGACTCAGAGCCTGGCAGCTGCCTTTGCAGTCTCTCCTCCTGTCCCGGGTTCCCTGCTTCCTTGTAACCTCTCAGTCTGGTCTCTGTCCTGGGGCCAAGTGCTGATCTCTCCCAGTGCCTGAGGCAAAGAAGGACATGGTCTGTGGGGTTCATTCTGTTCCCCAAGATTCTCCTGAACAGACTGTACTGTCCCGGGCTCTGGGATTTCCCAAAGTTTTGCCCTTCACTAGAAAGTACTTGATCCCCTGAGGCAAACACTGCTCCCAGAGGGGAAAGCTCGTGAATTGGGCACCTTGAAAAGCAGCCAGTTGAGATAAGATTACTCAGCTGGCTCTGCCTGAAAAGAGCAACTTTGAGCTTGTGTCTCAAGCGCCTTTCTCAACCTTCAGGACAGTGTTGCCCTTTACAGGGACTGCTTTGTGCAAATTTCAAAGAGGCCAAACAAAAACAAATTATTGAGCAGGTTTATGGGAAATTCTAACCCTAACAAAGGACTCCACTCTGCAAGAAAGGCGAGGCCTGGAAAGTAAACTATGAGGAAGCATCCTGGTTGGGCCAGGGAGGAAAGTACTGTTATAATGCTGTTACCAAGGTAGCATCTTTTTTTCAGAAAACTCAAAGGATTTAAACTCGGTCATACCATGCAAAAGATGGTGTCAGTTATATGAGGCGCAGTACAGATCGCTGCACACGGATGAACCAGCCATGAGCCAAGTCCTGGGTATCCTATGTCCAGCTCCTCTGCTCTCCACTGACTGACAAGAATCTTCCGTTTGCAATAGAAATATGCCCTGGTGAATCTGAGCAGGTAAGGCAGAAGAAAGCCCATGAGGGAAGTGGGAAGATAGTTAGGAGAAAATATCAGTAAGTTTCATCTAATTTTGTCTTGAATATAGCACAGGTTGGTGTGTATGTTTGTGTGTGTTTGTGTCTATTTGCACATGCACATGCACGTGTATGTGGACCTATTAATGTTATATGCTACTGGTGTGACCTAAAGGCTAAAATGAAGGAATTATATTAGCCCGTTGCAGACATAGAAGAGAGGAGGGGAAGGAAGACTTATAAACCTCTTTATGAAAGAATGAGCTGAAAAGCAAACCTAATAACGTTTACCAAACTATCAAAGTCACATATCAAAGTTCTGTTTACATGGAGCACTGAAAATAGATAGTAACCAAAATCACTGCAGATGGTGCCTGCAGCCATGAAATTAAGAGAAGAAAAGCTATGACCAACCTAGACAGCATATTAAAAAGCAGAGACATCACTTTGCTGACAAAGGTCCATCCAGTCAAAGCTATGGTTTTTCCAGTAGTCATGTGTGGATGTGAGAGTTGGACTATAAAGAAAGCTGAGCACCGAAGAATTGATGCTTTTGAACAGTGGTGTTGGAGAAGACTCTTGACAGTCCCTTGGACTGCAAGGAGATCCAACCAGTCCATCCTAAAGGAAATCAGTTCTGAATATTCATTGGAAGGACTGATGTTGAAGCTGAAACTGCAATACTTTGGCCACCTGATGTGAAGAACTGACTCATTAGAAAAGACCCTGATGCTGGGAAAGAGTAAAGGTGGGAGGAGAAGGGGATGACAGAGGATGAGCTGGTTGGATGACACCACGGACTTGATGGACATGAGTTTGAGCAAGCTCTGGTAGTTGGTGATGGACAGGGAAGCCTGGCGTGCTGCAGTCCATGGGGTCACAAAAGTCAGACACGACTGAGTGACTGAACTGAACTGATGGGAGTAGAAGGATGGGGGAGTCTCCCTGATGGCTCAGTGGGTAAAGAATCTGCTTGCAATGCAGGATTCAGAGGAGATGAATGCAGGTTTGATCCCTGGGTAGGGAAGATCCCCTGGAGAAGGAAATAGCAACCCACTCCAGTATTCTTGCCTGGAGAATCCCACGGACAGAGGAGCCTGGTGGGCTACAGTTCATGGGGTCGCAAAGAGTCAGACATGACTTAGTGACTAAACAGCAGCAACAGAGGGGTGGGATGGGAGGGTGGGAAGGAGGCTCAAGAGGGAGGGGATGTATGTATACATATAGCTGATTCACTTTGTTATACCGCAGAAACTAACACACTATTGTAAAGCAACTATACTCCAATAATAAAATTTTTAAAAGAAGTTTTTTTAAAAGAGACTAGGACTCTATCTATTCCAGGGATAAGTGGTAAGCAGAGGAAACAATCAGCAATTTTCCCTGCCTGTTATACAGTAGAGAAGCTCCTAACAACTTGGAAAGTTTGAAAGTGAAAGTGTTAGTTACTCAGTCATGTCCGGCTGTGTGACCATGGCTTTGAGGGTATTTCGTCCAATGTGCTAGGAATGCTCATTCCCAGGTCTGGTGAATATTACATTGATAGGCTACTCAATGTGCTATCACTGGACTAGGATTTATTAACAGTGCCAAAAATCTCTGGACCCCTTGTCTTACTAGTTTCTTATGGTCCAGGAAAGTAAGTATTCCCTCTTGTTTCTTATTCCCATATCTAGAGTTACACTATTACAATCATTTATCTCATATGGGACTATATGTCATCATTTTATCAGAGGCTCAGTTACACATTTGTTAATGCAAGAAACAATTTTGTAAAACAGCTATTCACAGGTGGGTTAGGTCAGAATGTTCCTTGTGAACTGAACAGAGATACTTTTGTTTAACATTTAAGCATGGGGGAGAGTTCTCTGAGATGGCTCATCATGTATACTTTAAAAGATAGGCAATGTTCCTTAAGTGATCAACTGGTAGCAAAAGCAATAGAATACAAAGGATAAAGTAAAAGAAACAGATCCAATATGGAGTTAGATTTGTTATTGCCTATTACAATTCCCCACTGTCAATATCCATTCTACAGTCTTGTGGGAAAGGGATAGCTCTGGTTACTTTCTGCTGAACAGGGTGATAAAAGGTGATTATAGAAAGGAATTGATCAGCCTTGGGCAGTGAATATTCCTTAGAATCTTTAGTAAATAGCACAGTTCTCTTTCCTTCTTTATCTACAATTATTTGAACTGGATGAAACCTCCTAGACTTAACTACTACCTAATTTGTAATTGAACTTATACATTTTTGCTTCCAGTTCCCATGATGTGCTTGCGAGTGCGTGCTCACTCATGTCCAACTCTTTGCGACCCTATGGACTGTAGCCCACCAGGTTGCTCTGTCTATGGGATTTCCCAGGCATGAATACTGGAGTGAGTTGCCACTGCCTCCTCCAGGGAATTTTCTTGCCTTAGAGATCGAATGTGTGTCTCCTGAGTCTCCTGCATTGGCAGGCGGATTCTTTACCACTGTGTCACCTGGGAATCCAGTTCCCATACCTATTTATTAATTTTAACTTTCTGTGTCATAACTATACCTAGGGGGGAGGATTTCCTTACATCTGGAAAAACATAGATTAAAAGCCAGTAATGTTTCAGGCAAAACCAAAAAATTATAACCATATTCATCAGTTTACTCAGTTGTATATAATTAATCTTTTTTTTACTAACAATTTTATGAAATCAGTTTCCATTAGATTTTTAAAATATCTTATCTAGCTTAGCACTATGATTTAAAAGTTATCAGAAAGTCATTTTTTGTTAAAACATCCTTTTTACGACTTTTCTTGAAGATGTGGCAGTTTTGCAAAGCATCAACTTAGCTGCTTATAAATGATAAAAGTCTTAAAAAGTTTTGAGGTTTTTTAAATGTTATTACCACATCCCTTTTTCCTTTAGTTCCAAGCAACACAGATGATTAGATAAGTTCCAGAGACCCCAGATAGGTCATTTATATCTCACAGGCACAGAAAGAGAAATGTAAATTCCTCCTCTAACTACGTGTACAAAACCCAGCCATTTTGGGCTATTTTCAGGGAACTTTCTTTTTTTCCAGTTCCTATATATCCACTTTAGTTTAAACGAACAAATAACAGTAATAGACAGTAACACATATCACCTGCTCACATTCTCATGCCTCATTTTCAGCAAAATCAGGATGAAAAAGATGGATTTGGACTCAGTACTGAGATACTCATTCACATATGAACACACACACCCAATAGCACGGACAGCAATACCAAAAGACCCACTTTGATATAATAACCGAGCCATAAGGGGCCTTTGCTCTCCAGATCTTAGAGAGTACTGAGGCATTTTCTTTCATTTAGGGAGCATAGTTAAAGATCTCCTCATTTTACAAAAATACCCTAGAGAACTATAAGATGGAACAGAGCTCTGATCATCCATACTTAATTATCCATGGCCAGGAGAAGGCAATGGCAACCCACTCCAGTACTCTCGCCTGGAAAATCCCAGGAACGGGGGAGCCTGGTGCGCTGCCGTCTATGGGGTCTTACAGAGTCGGACACGACTGAAGCGACTTAGCAGCAGCAGCAGTGTTATCAAATATCAAGCAAACAATTCAAACCAGTTTCTCAGGGTCACAGTTCCCTAGCCCCCCAAAAGAAGATTCCTATCCAATGCCTGATCAGTCCAAAAGAGGAGAACTCTAACCAATGCATCATCAGAGATGAAGTTGAATGAATGACTGTGTGCATGTGTGCTTAGTCATTAAGTCATGTCCAACTCTTTATGACCCCATGGACTATAGCCCTCCAGGCTCCTCTGTCCATGGGATTTTCCAGGCAAAATTACTGGAACAGATTGCCATTTCCTACTCCAGGGGATCTTCCTGACCCGGGGATCGAATCTGCGTCTCTCACGTCTCCTGCCTTGGCAGGCAGATTCTTTACCACTTTACCACCTGGGAAGCCTTGTATGAACGACCAAGGCTAGTTCAAAAGGGAAAATCCCAACCAACATTCTACTACAGGTGAAACCAATGCCATAGAGAAGGATATCCTGGTAACCCATTAATCACCAAAGTCCCATTAATCACCAAAGATGTCTCAACTGGTCAATGCAAACTCTAACAAACAATAAACATATGGTCCCACAAACAAAAGATCAGATGAGCCATATTCCAGAAATTCCACTTCCATTCCCAAACGGAGGCTGCAGAGCTGCCTGGCTCCTGGAAGAGAATGGATCATGAGTGACTCACTCCAAAATGATACACACAAAAACACAAACAACAACTAAGCTACGTTCACACAGAAAATCAAGTCTAAAATTCCACTTCCACTCTCAGATAGAGGTCTCCAAACAGACGGGTCCAGCTTTTGAAAGAGAGCAGACACAGTGGTTCTCTTTCCACAAGGGAAGCAGCCCAGATGGAGTGGAGACAATTCTGAGCCAGAGCAAACTGGAGTGACTCACTCAACAACACTGAATGTGGACTGTAGCTCTGGATGTTTCTCAGCTCCAAACAGTCTTGTGCCATGGATGACAGTCCCTCTGAGATCTCTGAAGCAAAATGGGCTCTGGCAACTGCTGGGGGCTCAGGGAAGGGGCTGACCCAGGCCAGGGTTGACCTTCCCTGGGAACAGATTCCTAGTTGTTAGTGCAAGTTCATGTGTCCAATGCACAGTGAGTTCAAACAAACTGAAATGTCAGAGTTTGGAGCAGAGAGAGATTTATTTCAAGGCCAAGCAAGGAGGCGGGCGGCTCATGCCCTAAAAAGTCCTGAGCTCCCCAAAGGTTTTTGGCAAAACCTTTTTAAAAGCCAGGTTGGGTTGTGGGGGGCATCACAGGGAGATCCACTCATACACAATTCTCTGATTGACTGATGACAAGGAAACAGGGTGGTGTCACAGGGGTTAACATTATCACTCCTTAGGCTATGTGCTCATGTTGCTGCTAAGTTGCTCTAGCCATGTCCAACTCTTTGTGACCCCATGGACTATAGCCAGCCAGACTCCTCTGTCCATGGGATTCTCCAGGCAAGAATACTGGAGTGGGTTGCCATTTCCTCCTCCAGGGCATCTTACTGACCCAGGGATCGAACCTGTGTCTCCTGCAGTTCCTGCACTGCAGGCAGATTCTTTACCACTGTGCCACCTGGGAAGCCCCATGTGCTGACGTTTGTCAAGTAGTTAGCATCTTCCATTTGAGTGGAGGGGTAGAGTTCACATCTGTAACATAACTCAGGAAATGTGCATCAAAGACTATCATCTAGGTACTTCAGAGAGGAGTTAAAACTGAGGACATGGGAGAAGGGCTGTCCTGGGAAGAGCCCATAGGGTCCTGCTTGGTTACAGGCACAAGAGAGAGGGAACTATATAAACTGAGTCATATGGTAGGGATGAGCAGAGTATGGGAGAACATGAGACAACTCTGTTTGTGGGGGCAAGAAATAAAGCTGGAGAGAGAAAGCATGGCCATGCATGTGCCTTGAAATCCAGGCCTAAACCATGGTCTGGTAAGCAGTAGTAAAGTGATTGTAAACTTGGGAATCACACATAGCACATTCTATTTTTGTTGTGCAAAAACAGCTCAAAATTATGACGAAGGACCTTCAAGCATCAGATTGTACAATGCTGGACTTTATGCTCCTTCTCCTCCAGGGTGTGCACACCTCAGCCATGAATCTGCTTAGCTTAAAAAAAAAAGACATCATTTTAGAGATTTATTTAGAAATAAGTCATCGGCAACTAAAAAACCAACTCCTAATTTTGATTTTGTCAAGGAAAAGAAACATTAAAATAAAAACTGATCCAATAGTTATGGCCCACATTCTTTCTGCTTCTTACTGAGACTAAATTTATGTCACTATTCATGGAAGTCCCTTCCATCTTGTTTTGAGTCACTAAATATAAAAGAGAATCATTATCTAAGGCTTTCTTCTAGCTATTTGAATGTGAAAATTTTGCACAAATCAGAAGGCAGTTGAACAATCTCACAAACTCAATTCTTACTGAGTAACCCCACTGTTTTCTAGACCTCTTCTGAAAGAAGCCTCTTAAACTTCACCAGATGAAAGTGTAAAAGAAGGAATGCTACTAGTCTACCTACAGGAAAAAGAAATTAATATATTTTTGGAAAAAGTCATAGTACATGTGTGTATATGAATTATCTCCTTAAAGTTTATAGTTGCAGACAAACACTTTATTAAAAGAATCTGACTCCATCCGTAGTCAAAATATTAAAAAAATCATTTCTAAAAGTTTCCTTCAATCCTAGGAAGTAAAATATACTTAGGAAAGACAATCACATAGATTTCCTTGCTGCCAGGCAAAGAGATAATGATTCCTTAGCTATGTCAACTAGTGAATGGACAAAGAAAACACATACTAGTTTCCTACAGAATACTAAAGGATAGCATGCCAGAGACACTTGAAAGAAATAATGTCATACTGGTGCTTTCTAAACAGGAAAAGTGAATCTGCTAATTTTCATGATTTTTTAACATTTGCTGTAGCATATTATACAGCTTTTCTTAAATATTATGTGTATAAATCATAGGTGTACAACTTGAGTTTTCACAAGTATAACAATCCCATGCACCAAGTTCAAGAAACAACCGTACCAGAGCCCCAGAAGATCCCTCCTTACTGTCCTCCAGTTTAACTGCTATCTTGAATTTTAACACCATAAATTGGTTTTGCCAGTTTTTGAACTTTTCATAAGTGGAGTATTATGGCATGTACACTCTATGTTTGACTTCTTTTGGCTCAGCATTTAAATGTTTTGGAGACTCAGCTGTACTGTAACACAGATCTGTAGTTCCTCTATTGTCATTCTGTATAGCATTCCAATGTATGAATATACTATAATTTATCTATTTTATTAATGGACATTTTGGGCTGTTTCCAGACTGGGGCTGTTTTGAAGAGTGCAGCTATGAACTTTCCTGCAACATGTCTTCTATATGTGTTTCTATTAGGTATAGATCCAGATACCTTCTGGATCACAAGGTATACCCTGTTCAGCTACAGTGGCTGTTGCCAGTTTTCCAAAGTAATTTTTTGATTTACATTCCCACCAGCACTACTCATAGATTTTTAAATGCCACATTGAATAGAATGGGCTGTGGAAGGAATGGAAGTAAGATGGAAGGAAGAGGATGCCTGGTGGAAGAGAAGAAATAATTATTTACTGAGTGAGACACTGTGTTAAGTGATCTACACTTATGTCCCATTTAATTCTTATAGAACTCCTTTGAGGTAGAAACTAGTATAAACCCCATTTTACAAATGAAGAAACAGAGGCTTAAGAAGTTACGTGACTATTTCTTTCTCCAGGGGATCTTCCCAACCCAGGAATTGAACCCGGGTCCCCTGCATTGCAGACAGATTCTTTACCCACTGAGCTACAAGGCATGCTGTGATTCATGGTGTTGCAAAGAGTCGGACATGACTGAGCAACTAAAATGAACTGAACTGAACTGAACGACTAACACTAACACATCTATGTATAAGATGTGTAACTTATACATTAGAGGGAAGAAGAAAAATCATACCTGAGAGCAATCAAGTTCTAGTTATGTTCTGGGGCACAACACATTTTCTATCAATGTGAAGAGTCAGATGTGCTGGGTACAATCAGGGAAGGAAGCTAATAAACTGCACAGTGAGTTGTGATGATTAGTTAAAAAAAAAAAAAGAAATTATGTGACTTGCTCAGAGTTACACAACTAGCGAATGACAAGATATTTGAACCCAAACTATGTGATGCTAAATATTAGGTTGGCCAAAGTTTTCATTTGGGATTTGCCATTAAATGTTGCCAAAAAACAGAATGAACTTTTTGGCCAACCCAATACTATGTTCTCCAACCATCTTACCATGAGAACATGAAGATAAGATGTTAGAAAATGTTTTGTTTGTGGAATTCCTGCTGCATAGGGCTTGGTACTCCACTAGAATTAATGGTGATATGGAATAATTAGGCATTATTTGACCCCCCCATATCCAGTAGAATAGTACACATAGGTGAAACTTTGTATAATTTCATCTTCAGTGAGATAGAATAAGCTTATCTTTATTCCCTCCTTGAAGGAGAAGCCACAACTGAGACAACATCTATGCTTCCTCCCTAGTGGAGTCTCACATTGTCAATTTGCAAGGGTCATCATTGGGGCATTCAGATTCAAGTGACTCACAGTGAGGATGATTGATACTGGGTTCAGGGTGAGGGCTGGATTTCAGTAGTGAGAACTTTGAAACAAAGAGAGACATACATTTTTCTCTAAGGTGCAACAAACACATAGGATTTAAAGCCTATGAAACACTTCAATTCAGTTCACTCGCTCAGTCATGTCTGACTCTTTGCGACCCCATGAATCGCAGCACTTAGGTGCTCACTAACCTTCCTATACAATGCAATTTTTCTTTATAATTTACCAAAGCACTTGAACCGTACTAGACAATGGATCTAACATGGATTTAAAAAAATAAAATGAGAATGTTCTTTCCCAGGACAGAGAGTATCTTTCTTCAGTATCAGTTCAGTTCAGCCCCTCAGTCGTGTGGACTCTTTGCGACCCCATGAACCGCAGCACGCCAGGCCTCCCTGTCCATCACAAACTCCCGGAGTCCACCCAAACCCATGTCCATCGAGTCAGTGATGCCATCCAACCATCTCATCCTCTGTCGTCCCCTTCTCCTCCTGCCCTCAATCTTTCCCAGAATCAGGGTCTTTGCAAATGAGTCAATTCTTCGCATCAGGTGGCCAAAGTATTGGAGTTTCAGCTTCAGCATCAGTCCTTCCAATGAACACCCAGGACTGATCTCCTTTAGGATGGACTGGTTGGATCTCCTTGCAGTCCAAGGAACTCTCAAGAGTCTTCTCCAACACCACAGTTCAAAAGCATCAATTCTTTGGTGCTCAGCTTTCTTTATAGTCCAACTCTCACATCCATACATGACCACTGGAAAAACCATAGCCTTGACTAGACGGACTTTTGTTGGCAAAGTAATGTCTCTGCTTTTTAATATGCTGTCTAGGTTGGTCATAACTTTCCTTCCAAGGACTAAGCGTCTTTTAATTTCATGGCTGCAATCACCATCTGCAGTGATTTTGGATCCCAGAAAAATAAAGTCAGCCATTGTTTCCACTGTTTCCCCATCTATTTGCCATGAAGTGATGGGACCGGATGCCATGATCTTAGTTTCCTGAATGTTGAGCTTTAAGCCAACTTTTTCATTCTCTTCTTTCACTTTCATCAGGAGGCTCTTTAGTTCTTCTTCACTTTCTGCTATAAGGGTGGTGTCATCTGCATATCTGAGGTTATTGATATTGCTCCCGGCAATCTTGATTCCAGCTTGTGCTTCTTCCAGCCCAGCATTTCTCATGATGTACTCTGTATATAAGTTAAATAAGCAGGTGACAATATACAGCCTTGACGTACTCCTTTTCCTATTTGGAACCAGTCTGTTCTATTCTTCAGTATGCCAATATTCATTTTTTCTATCACCCTGAAATTTTGGTTAGGTACCCACCAGAGGTACTCTTTAAATTGTTAGTAATAATAAACACGTTAATTTGACCTAGTTATCTGATACTATTATAATGATGCTTTAAAGGAGAGAAATATTTAGTCTTCACTCTTGATACACTGGTACCTCTCCTTTCAAAAACATTGCTGTAAAGCATGCTTACTGCTAGTTTGCATTTACAGTAATAAACTGCATCAAAACTATATGCTGCAGCACTTAAATATTGAGTCGTTTAGAAATCCAGGTGTCTAATCTTTTGCTTTCCCACCTAAGGAAATCATTCACTTCCCATGAACCACAGAATAATTGATCTTGTGAACTTCTTAACTAAAAGCAAGCATTAAAAAAAATCATTTCAGTATGAAACCTAACTGAAATTCACCTACTAGGGGCCTTTAAGAAGATGAAATCAACTAAAGAATAGTTACATTAATACTATATATGTTGATGTGCAGGAATTCTCAATCTCTTATTCTAATTAAGAAAGATCAAATTGGGAGTTGCTATTTCTACATATTCCAGAGAACTGGAAAAGGAAGGACTATGAACAAAACTGATCATGTGTATAAAGTGTAGGATTTATTTTTTCTTGCTTGGCTGAAGTCCTTTAATGTAAAAGTGATGTGCAATAGAATGTCTAATATGTAAACAACATAATGCAATTCATTCTTCCTTCACCAGGCACAGCAATGCTCTAGCTTTGTTTGCTAAAACTGACATCTGGAGGGCTATCTGAGGCCTCCTTCATCTATGCACTTTTGTTTATTGCTGAATCTCATGATAACTGATTTGTTTGTGTTTTTATACAGTCCAGCTCCATAATCGGTGCTCTTACAGTCATTAACATCAGTGGGGTGCAGCAACCAGTCACTGGTGGTCAGGGTTTCAGGCTGCCCATGATCCTGTGTTATTGGGATACTGTTGTTTTCAGGCTTAGGAGTGATGATACACCTGTCTTGTAATTACACAACACCAGCTAATGCCTCAGTGTGGGTTATAGACTGACTCATTTGTTTAGATCTTTTGTGTCTAACTGAAATAAGTCAAGCAAAGAAAGACAAATACAACATAATATCACTTATATGGGGAATTTAAAACAAAAACAAACAAAACAAGCTCATGAATACAGAGAAGAAATTGATGGTTGCCAGGGGCATGGGTTGGGAAAGGTGGGCAAAATAGGTGGTCAAAAGTTATAAACGTTCAGCTATAACATGATTAAGTTCTGGGGATGTGATGTACAACATGGTGGCTATAGTTAATAATGCTGTATTGTACATTTGAAAGTTGCCAAGAGAGTAGATCTTAGAAGTACTCATCACAAGAAAAAAAAAATTTAACTATGCCAGGTGACAGATGTTAGCTACACTTATTGTGGTGATCATTTTGCAAAAAATACAAATATGGATCATTATGTTGTACACCTGAAACTAATATAATGTTTGTTAATTATACTTCAATTTTAAAAAAGTAAAGGACACATGAGGAAAAAGAAAAACCAGTGCCTCAGGTATATCCCATAGTTCTGGGGTCACTTTTAGGTATTAAAAGTCCAACCTAGTCCAACCCATTTTAAAATTTCAATTCATTATCTATTTACTTTTCATTTTCTTTCTTCCTCTAGTAATAGCCAGACTTCAGCTCAAGAGACTTGGAGTGGTGAGGAAAGACTACTGGCTCTTTTATTTTTTTCTTCTCTTTTTAGATTCCCTTTCTCAGATGGGAAGTACTCCCGGGAAAATACATGTTCAGTTGTCACTGCTTCCCTGACTATGAATGACCAGTCATCAGTGACCTGTGCAAGGCACATATTCAAATTATAGGTGCATGTGAAGTCATCCAGAACCATGTGGACGTGTGACTGATCTTTGCCCTAGTCTGTGACATCCAGTTGCAAACCCTGCCAAGCTGGCCTTGGTAGTACACTCCAGAGCCTCTGGCTGTTGGGAATACCGTCATCAACAGGCTGTCTTCTTGGGTAGCATCCTAGCAAGAACACTCAACACTGGCTATCTTTGGTGGCATCCATTTGACCAATAGGAAACCCATACATAATTTCTATGCCACACTGGAAGTTCAGGCTATTCCACTGACAAATCTTCTCTTTTCCCTGCCATCTCTCTTCTATTATTTTCTCCTGTTGCTCAGAGTCATAAGGGATAGACCAGATGGTCTACTAGATAAGCAGAGGTGAAAACAAAAAATGACATGCCAGCACCCTCCTTTTATCAAGTCTTGCAGTTTCTGGCAAGCAGTTATCTTGGAGTCCTTTCTACCTTCACTTGGTATTGGAGTACCCATCCTCTTCCCCTTTAAGAAGAAAGAGCACTTATTGTGATAATAATTTTGCAATATATACAAATATTCAGTGTTTGTGTTGCACACCTGAAACTAACATAATGTTATATGTCAATTATATCTCAAAAATAAAATTTAAAAAGAGGAAAATAAACACTCCATATGTATGAAGTGAAGTGAAAGTCGCTCAGTCATGTCTGACATTTTGCAACCACATGGACTACACAGTTCATGGAATTCTCCAAGCCAGAATACTGGAGTGGGTTGCCATTCCCTTCTCAAGGGGATCTTCCCAACCCAAGGATCAAACCCAGGTTTCCCACATTGCAGGCAGATTCTTCACGAGCTGAGCCACAAGGGAAGCCCCACCACGTGTATAACTTTTTACATATAGCTTCACTTATCATTTTACCAATAACACTATGAAATGGGTAGCAAATGTATCATTGACCCATTTTACAAAAGAATCGAAAACAGCCAAAATGTTGTGTTTTCAAAGGCCCCCTGTGTGAGTGGCAGAGCCAGTAATGAACTCTGGTTCCCTGCTTCCCAGGCCTGTGCTATTTGCTGGAGCCCCACTCTAAGCCTCACTGCAGGCACTGTGCTTTATCCTTGCAACTAAACTGACATGAAAATCTTTGGGACTTAAGTAATGACATCTCCTTGGGCAGGTTGTTGCAAGAGAGAGAAGCCTTATTCACAGTTTCATCATAATATATTAAAGCAATGTTCTGGTAAAAAAAAAAAAAAAGGGCCATTTTGTATATACACATCACTAGGTGCTTTGGAAGCTGTGGTAAGTCTTTCTCAGGAGTTAGAGTTCAAGAAGACAATCATGTGCTAAATGAGTATGGATCTAAGTGCTTGGATTATTGGGTTAGCCAGGGGGAGTATCACAGGAGGTGTAGGATAAGCCTTGACTGAAAGGCTTAGGGTTTATGGGACAAAATAACTAATCAGGCGGCAATGAACATAAAGCAGCATGATACAGGTCTGACTAAAGCAAACAGTTTTGTGTGGGAGAGGGGGAGTAGACGAAATGTTTGGCTCAAAGCAGTGGGATTACCATTCTGCAAGGTTCAAGAAGAAGGGACCTTGTCTTGTTCACCACTGCTGGTGCCTTGAAGAAGGCCTGGAGAATAGCAGGCTCAATAAATATTTGTTGCTTGCTGAGCCTAAGAATAGAGACGCTTGCATCTGGATTCCACCTTGTAGGTAAGAGGGAGCCTTTGGAGTTATCATCAAGAATAGAATCACTTGAGCATTTCACAAAGTGCCTCTAGAAGTATCCCAAATTATATTTTGTATCCAGGCTTCATCCTACATCCTTATCCTATCTAAGGAAATCTCAAAGTAGATAAGGGCAAAAACAGCAGTCCCAGTCTGTGAAACGAGGCTGAGGAATGGTCAAAGTAGCATTCACTTTTCTTATTTGGCTGACGTTAGAATCAAATTTATGGTAATATTTGTATAATTTCTTGTGGTTTGAAAATCTAGATTTACATTTATTTGCACATTTAATAAGACTGTAAATTGAGTTTGGCAACATGTATCAAAAATTTGAAAAATGTTCATACCCTTTGACCTGGTACGTCTTACTACTAGGAATGTAGTCTAAGAAAACAAAGATATGAACAAAAATTTAGCATAATCAAGAAAAACTAGTAACACACTGAATAAACATTTTGTGAATGTTTCAGTTAATTTTATTATTCAACCAAGAAAATTTCTGTTGTAGAATAATTACATACAAAAATAAGCATGTACCCAAATATACTGGAAAGTCTGGAAGAAATTATGCTAAAATATTAGGGATGGGAGCTCTCCAGGTGATGAGATAATAGTTTATATTTCCAATTACCATATGTATTTTTTATAATCAAAGAAAAACTATACTTTCTGAATTTGTTTCTTAAAATCTACCTTCTCATCCTTTCTGCAGAGGCAAAAAAAAAAAAAAAGAAAAAAAAGAAAGGGGACAGAGAAATAGAAGTGACAGTAAATTTAATGTAATTGAGGAACATATCATAAGTATTTATGAACTATGTCGAGGTACCCTAAGCCCATTATTGGAGTAATCCTGCAAATTACCTCTTATCTTAACATTCTTGCCCCAATATGACTGTCCATGAAAATGACAACAGAACAACAACAAAAAAGGAGTGTAATTTTGATGGTTCTCTGCTTTCTGGTGTCCCAAGGAGGAAAAAGTGATATATGTAGTTCTAACCCTGGGACTCTCTTTGAATTCTAGTATAAATATCTATTCTTCTACTTCTTGCCCTTAAAGTTGGTATAAAATTTAAACAGAAAATGACGGAAATGGACTCTAGCAGCCTTGACAGTGTTTACTCTACTTCCTCCCAACTTTGCAGTAATTGGGAGTATTAAGAAATATGACTAATAACCTCAAACAGACATTCCCTGCTAGCTAACTTTCTGATGACATCATCCAAGGCAATGCCTGGGTAGCAGATATGAGGGGAGGGTGGTTCTTTTTTTTTTTTAACTCTGTGCCCTTGGCCCATCAACTTTCCTCTTTCCTTCTCTCATCTCTTTCCTCTGCCCCATGTCCACTACTCACATGTGCTCAATCAGCCAGTTGGAGTGAAAACACTACTGACAGACCATGGCAGTTTCAAGTTATAAACTATTCACAGACTAGGTAAATTGCAGGTACACAGGTTTATTATTTAAATTAGCTCAACACAACTTGCTTGTTAATTAGGCACTTAAAGACGCTGTTGCTCTAGATTTTTCTCCAAAGTGGAACAACTTGCTTACTTGGCCTTCTTCTTTCCTCACAGAACAGCAGTCCCACCCCCAGGGCTGAGGTAAAACAGTGCCTTCTTTAAGTACTCCAAAATGGCATAGCATATATTATAATAAGTGAAAAATCACTGGGATAAAATATAAGTGTACATTTCAGAAAATATACGTTGAGCATAAAAGCAATATTTTGGGGAAAGTCATGTACACATTTCTGTATTTAAAATGGATAACAAATGCCTATTGTATAGCACAAGGAACTCTAGTCCATGTTACATGCCAGCCTGGATGGGAGTGGGGTTTGGGGGAGAATGGATACATGTGTGTATGGCTGAGTCCCTTTGCTGTTCACTTGAAACTACCACAACACTGTTAATCAGGTATACCCCCAATACAAATCAAAAAGTTTATAGTTAAATAAATAAATAAATATTTTTTTAAAAAATCACAAAATAAGAAAAGTATAAAGTAAAAACAAAAATCATTCATAATACCTCCATCCAGATACAATCACTGTTGTTCAGACATATATTTTATATCTATGTAAATGTGTTTATATGTATATATAAACAAAATAAAATCAGTTTCATGTTGCTAAAAAAAGTTTTGCATACCTTTTTTTTTTTTGCCCCTGGTATTATATTTTGAGCATCTTCTTAGGTCAACATTCAAAAAAATGACTTCATAGCATCTCTTTACAATGGGTATGACAATTTATTTGACCTACTGGTAATTTATAATTTTTCAAGTTTTCATTGCTATAAATAATGTTTAGATAATAATCTTTGTCTATAAACTATTAAGGATTATTTCCTCAGGATAGAAGTGTGATTTGAAATCAGAAGGAATGACTGTTTAAAGATTTAAGACATATTTTTAAGTTACCATCCAAAATTGTACCAATTCACATTAACTTCAGAAGTATATCAGAAACCTTGGCAATTCTTGGAAATATTTTCAGTACAATTTGAGAATCCTGACCCAGTCCCAGATATGCAAAGGTCTTATCTAATTATTTGCATCTCAGATTTACTACAGTTTCCTACCTATAAACAGAAAGACTCTCCATTGACCTTTATGAAAAATCACTGTTTAAAATGACCATGAAGTCAAATTAGTGGGTTTGCTATCTTATACCTCTTAGTCACATTTCTCTGTGAATTTCACTTACATCGTAAATCTCACCAGAATGTAATAAAAATTATAGGACAAATGTCCATGTGAATATTTCACTGACTGATTTCAGATGACTTAACAAGCCACCAAATAAATGTAAAATGTAATTCCCTAATGTTTTGGGTACTTTTAATTAATTTCAGTCAATTTCTGTGAAAATTATATGAGAGAAGCCTAACATTTTATGAACATTAACATGTGCCAGAAGTGTGTACTTCTTACCTTACATGAATAATCTCATTTAATTTTCACAAAACTCTTAGGTGAGGTTCTGATGAGGAAACATAGGCTTAGAGAGTGTAAGTAACTTTACTCCAACCACTAGAAAATGGCAGAACCACATATGAGGCCCTGGTATATTTGATAGTATGGCTAGAGTGCTTTCCACTTCCCCACTTGACATTCTGAAAGGTAAACTGAAACAGAAATATCATCTTTGAAGATCAATAATTTTCATCTTTTTGCTACTTTTACATGTCTTTTACTATGTTTGATTCTATTTCCATCTAAAAACCTTCTACCATAAACTAGTACTACCCCAGGAATATTCTGAAAATGAATCAATAAGTGACTGCAGAGCCCACTAGAAGTCTAAGTACAGCCACTCAATTTAAAAACACATCTATATCAAGTATGTGACATTGAAGCTGCTGTAAAAATGACTTAAAGCCAATGGCTCCAATTTTAATGTTGTCTATTAGCTTATGTGTAGATGTACACTTTCTTATTTAACAATATTGGGAGAGACTATTTATCCTCAGATACCTTCATTGTGTTCATCAGAAACAGACAGAATGAAAACAACAATTGCAGAAAACTAACCAACCTGATCACATGGACCACAGCCTTGTCTAACTCAATGAAATTATAAGCCATGCCGTGTAGGGCCACCCAAGATGGACAGATCATGCTGGAGAGTTCTGACAAAACGTGGTTTGCTGGAGAAGGGAAAGGAAAACCACTTCAGTATTCTTGCCTTGAGAACCCCAAGAAGAGTATGAAAAGGCAAAATGGTATGACACTGAAAGATGAACTCCTCAGGTCAATAGGTGCCCAATATGCTACTGGAGAAGAGTGGAGAAATAACTCCAGAAAGAATGAAGAGATGGAGCCAAAGTGAAAACAACACCCAGTTGTGGATGTGACTGGTGATGGAAGTAAAATCTGATGCTGTCAAGAGCAACACTGTATAGGAACCTGGAATGTTAGGTCTATGAATCAAGGTAAACTGGAAGAGGTCAAACAGGAGATGGCAAGAGTGGACATTGACATTTTAGTAATCAGTGAAGTAAAATGGACTGGAATGGGTGAATTTAACTCAGATGACCGTTATATCTACTACTGTGGGCAAGAATCCCTTAGAAGAAATGAAGCCCTCATAGTAAAAAGAGTCCAAAATGCAATACATGGGTGCAATCTCAAAAATGAAAGAATGATCTCTGTCCATTTCCAATGAAAACCATTCAATATCACAGTAATCCAAGTCTATGCCCTGACCAGTAATGCTGAAGAAGCTGAAGTTGAATGGTTCTATAAAGATCTACAAGACCTTCTGGAACTAACACCAAAAAAAGATGTCCTTTTCATCATAGGGGACTGGAATGCAGAAGTAGGAAGTCAGATACCTGGAGTAACAGGTAAGTTTGGCCTTGGAATACAAAATGAAGCAGGGCAAAAGCTAACAGTTTTGCCAAGAGAATGCACTGGTCATAGCAAACACCCTCTTCCAACAACACCAGAGACTCTACGTATGGACATCACCAGATGGCCAATACTGAAATCAGACTGATTATATTCTCTTCAGCTGAAGATGGAGAACCTCTATACAGTCAGCAAAAACAAGACTGGGAGCTGACTGTGGCTCAGATCATGAACTTCTAATTGCCAAATTCAGACTTAAATTGAAGAAAGTAGGGAAAATCACTAGACCATGCAGGTATGACCTAAATCATATCACTTATGACTATACAGTGGAAGTGATAAATAGATTTAAGGGACTAGATCTGATAGACAGAGTGCCTGAAGAACTATGAATGGAGATTCGTGACACTGTACAGGAGGCAGTGATCAAGACCATCCCCAAGAAAAAGAAATGCAAAAAGGCAAAATGGTTGGCTGAGAAGGCCTTACAAATAGTTGAGAAAAGAAGAGAATCAAAAGACAAAGGAGAAAAGGAAAGATATACCCATCTGAATGCAGAGTTCCAAAGAATAGCAAGGAGAGATAAGAAAACCTTCCTCAGTGATCAGTGCAAAGAAATAGAGGAAAACAACAGAATGGGAAAGACTAGAGATCTCTTCAAGAAAATTAGAGATACCAAGGGAATATTTCATGCAAAGATGGGCACCATAAAGGATAGAAACAGTATGGACCTAACAGAAGATATTAAGAAGAGGTGGCAATAATACACAGAAGAACTACACAAAAAATATCTTCATGACCCAGATAACCATGATGGTGTGATCACTCACCTAGAGCCAGACATCCTGAAGTCCAAAGTCAAGTGGGCCTTAGGGAGCATCACTACAAATAAAACTAGTGGAGGTGATGGAATTCCAGCTGAGCTATTTCAAAAGATGATGCTGTTAAAGGGCTGACACAATATGCCAGCAAATTTGGAAAACTCAGCAGTGGCCACAGGACTGGAAAAGGTCCATTTTCATTCCCATCCCAAAGAAAGACAATGCCAAAGAATGCTCAAACTACTGCACAATGGCACTCATCTCACACGCTAGCAAAGGAATGCTCAAAATTCTCCAAGTGAGGCTTCAACAGTACATGAACTGTGAACTTCCAGATGTTCAAGCTGGATTTAGAAAAGGCAGAGGAACCAGAAATCAAATTGCCAACATCTGTTGGATCATATAAAAAGCAAGAGAGTTCCAGAAAAACATCTATTTCTGCTTTATTGACTACACCAAAGCTTTTGACTGTGTGGATCACAACAAACTGTGGAAAATTCTGAAAGAGATGGGAATACCAGACCACCTGACCTGCCTCCTGAGAAATCTGTATGCAGGTCAGGAAGCAACAGTTAGAACCAGACATGCAACAACAGACTGATTCCAAATTGGGAAAGGAGTATGTCAAGGCTGTATATGGTCACCCTGCTTATTTAACTTATATGCAGAGTACATCATGTGAAATGCCAAGCTGGATGAAGCACAAGCTGGAATCAAGATTGCTGGGACAAATTCCAATAACCTTAGATATGCAGATGACACCACCCTTATAGCAGAAAGCAAAGAAGAACTAAAGAGCGTCTTGATGAAAGTGCAAGAGGAGAGTGCAAAACTTGGCTTAAAACTCAGCATTCAGAAAACTAAGATCATGGCATCTGGTCTCATCACTTCATGGGAATTAGATGGGGAAACAATGGAAACAGTGACAGACTTTATTTTCTTGGGCTCAAAAATCACTGCAGATGGTGATTACAGCCATGAAATTTTTAAAAATGCTTGCTCCTTGGAAGAAAAGTTATGACCAACCTAGAGAGCATATTAAAAAGCAGAGACATTACTTTGTCGACAAAGGTCCATCTAGTCGAAGTTATGGTTTTTCCAGTAGTCATGTATGGATATGAGAGTTGGGCCATAAAGAAAGCTGAGCACCAAAGAATTGATGCTTTTGAACTGTGGTGTTGGACAAGACTCTTGAAAGTCCCTTGGACTACAAGGAGATCAAACCAGCCAATCCTAAAAGAAATCAGTCCTGAATATTCATTAGAAGGACTGATGCTGAAGCTGAAACTCCAATACTTTGGCCACCTGATGCGAAGAACTGAGTCATTGGAAAAGATCCTGATGCTGGGAAAGATTCAAGGCAGGAGGAGAAGGGGACAACAGAGGATGAGATGGTTGGATGGCATTACTGACTCAATGAACGTGAGTATGAGCATGCTCTGGGAGTTGGTGATGGAGTTGGGGGCCTGGCAAGCTGCAGTACCTGGGGTCACAAAGAGTTGGACATGACCGATCAACTGAACTGAAATGACCCTCACTGAAACTCTTGCTGACATCTACAAAATGCCACACAAATATCTGGGGGCAGAATTTGACTATATTTACATCAAGGTATAAGTTACTAAATATGAGGTCAGGACTAATCTAATGTATGAATCAACTTCTTTCAGAGCATCTTGCTCCCTCCTCTTCCCTTAAAAGGAGTGGTTTGCTTTTCAAGTGTCTATTTCTTGTTCCTTTCAATAAGTTATTAACCACTTGTAGGAGAATCCTATAAACATTTGGGAAACAATCTCTGAGACAATTCTTTTTGTCAACAGGAGCCATCTTGAGTACATTAAAACTGTTGGAATTTACAAGATAGCACCTAGTTACAGCACTGGTATTGTTCTAGATAAACTCATCCAACAAGCCTTGTAAGGCAATTGATGATTATCCTCCCAGTCAGTGTTTCTCAGACTCAACACTACTGACATTTTGGGCCAGATGGTTCTCTTTTGTTTGGAGGGATTTCTGTGTTCATAGGATGTTCAGCGGCATGCGTGTGTGCTAAGTCACTTCAGTCGTGTCTGACTCTTTGCACTGGCCTCTATCCAGTAGGTGCCAGAAGCAACACCTTCCCCCCAAGTTGTGATCATCAAAAATGTCTGCAGACACTGATTAGTGTGCCTGAGGGTGGAAGATAGTAGACAAAATCTTGCCAGTTGGAAACCACTGCTCTCACTACAGTATCCCCAACTTCTTTGTAACAAGGTGTTATTTCTGATTTCCACTCAAAGCTTGAGATTAAAGTAAAGAAGAAAGGAATGGCTACAGAGAGGAAAATGCTTGAGTTGGGCAAAGATGGTCAAGAGGGTAGGGTATATCCATAAGGACGTAAAATATTAACCTCTTCCCTTCCCTACTTCCCATACTTCCCTTTTTCTTGTTTTAAAGAAGAATCAAGAAAGATATATTTGCACTATTAAATAGCACATATATTTGGGAACTATACTGGAATGGTTAAGAATGTGATCGCTATAATAGTATGAATCTTTGTGAAAATCCTAGCTCTGCCACTTCCAAGTTGAATGACTTTGGACAAGTTTCTTAAGCATCTTATGTCTCAGTTTCTTCATTTGTAAAATGGGGATAATAATGTAGTACTTTTTTAACCAGACTGTTATGATTCAATAATAGAATGCAAATAAACTGCTATTAGGGAAAAACAAGGAAAGCTCCCCAAAAGGTAACTCCTTTTATGTAAGCAACATAAAAAGCTTCTTGGAAAGTTTAAGGAAATTCCTTGGGGGTCCAGTGGCTAAGACTCTGCTTCCACTACAGGCAGCAAGGGTTTGATCCCTGGTCAGGGAAATAAGATCCCACATTCCAAGGCCCTTCCCTCAACAAAAAGAAAGAAAGTTGTTTGACAAGTTCTTTTTCTACCTTGATTTTTTTATTTTGGAAATTTTTAAAAAGTACTATATCTATTTTTGGAGCTAACGTATAGAAAATTTCCTGAATAATTTCTCTAATAACCTTCCTGCTTAAATGGAATTTTACCTTTCTATTTTTAACAGGAAAATGACTTCTTAAATTTTTAATCCAAACCTGATAATTAAAGAATAGGCTAGAATAATGGTGGAACTACCAAAGCTGCCCAAAGGACCTGTACTTATGCACCCATGCACCCAGAACTAGAGAGACCCAGCCACTCTGGAACCACTACAAGGATTATTAAAAACTTGTGAAGTAAGAGACAGTGCAGCAGAGGCTAGCTGGATTTTGCCTAGTAAAATCATGTTAGACCTGTTTGGTTCATCTGTGATTGACTTGGCTTGTGACAAAACATTTAACTATGAGGCTAAAACTTTGACCTCTTCTAGATGACTAAGAAAAATGCAGCAGTTAAACTGAAAACATTGAAGTCCAAGTTCATGTAACCTCCTTAAGTCATAACAAATTTAATATCTAAAGTCCAACTACAAAGTAGGCAGCTATGCACTTGAAGAGAAAATAAAGAAAATTGATTTCAATATGCATAGAGATTTACTAGTCAAAAGTTGTGTTATAAATATCTCCTATATTTTTCAGTACCTCCCTTAGGTATCAAGTCTAAGATCCCTTAAGAGCCATGAAAATAATGTGAAAAATGTTCTGTTCTTGTCACCCTCCCTAAATCTCCTTTAAGTTTTAGCATCAATATTAACCAACTACATGAGTGGTTCAAGAAAGAGAAGTGTTTACTGGCAGAGAGGAGATCTATACTGAGCCTTTGACAACTGCCTCTTGCACAGACCTTGAGACACAGAGGTTTCTTCTGTTGATGTCATGATTGTAACTAAAGAGAACCTGAGTTATTTCTCTAGCATTTGCCTCTCCTGTCAGTCTGATTCAAATCTGTTCAACTTCAAGACATAGTATAGACAGTATAGAAACTCAAGGTTTGGACTATACCTTCACAATGTCCCTGTGTTTCTTTCTACATCACTCCCACACCCAATAAAGAAAAGTAAGCAGAAAATCAAACCCATCAATAATCCCATTACATTTTGGTAATAAATAATTTAAAACTTTTTCTATGGAGATAATGTATTTTAAAAAAGCAAAGGATCATTTGATGTTTTCTTTTAACAAGTGTTTTTCCTTATATATTATTAATATATATACATATATATTATATATTTTGAAGAACAACATGCATGTATGTATGCTAAGTTGCTTCAGTTGTGTCCAACTCTGATCCTTAAGAACAACATACTTACAGACAAATACACAAACTGTAAGTATACAGTTGCCTGATTTTTCACAAAGTGAACATGCCCCATGTAATCATCACCCAAATAAAAAAAATAAAATATTACTGGCTTCCCAGTGCCACACCACACATGCCAAAAGTAAAACACTATCCTGTCTTCTTTCATGATTCACTACTTTTAAGTTTCTGAAATTTTTATAAGTGGAATTATAGACTATGCACTTGTTTTCGTATCTAGCTTTCTTCAGGCTTTATTAGAAGAGTCATCCAAAAGGTTGCATGTGGCAATAATCACCCTTATTACTGTACAGAAGTCCATTGTGTGAGTATACAACGTTATTTATTCATTCCATATTGGTGAACATTTGTAAGGTTTCCAATTCTTGGTTCTTATGAATAATGCTGCTTCCGAGTATTCTTGTACATATATTTGGTGTATTTACGTTCATGTTTCTCTTAACATAATTAAAAATGCAGTTGCTGAGTCATAGGCTATATTAGCCATTTTCCAAAGTTGTTGTGTAAGTTTACACTCCCATCAGCAGTTCACGGCATCCTAGTCATTTCACATCCTCACCAAAACTTATTATCTCTCTTTTCCATTTTAGCCATGCAAACAGATGCATATTTGTGTCTCACCCTGTTTTCAACTTGCAATTCTTTGATAACTGATGATGCTGAGTAGCTTTTCATAAATTCACTTTTTTTGTGAGGTGTCTGATCAAGTATTTTACCCTTTTGTCTATTGTGTTATCTGTCATTATTAATGTGTAGAATTCTTTAGATATTCTGGTTACACCAATTCTTTAGATATTCTGATTACATCTCTCAATCTGTAGCTTGTTTTTTCATTCTTTTAATGATGATTTTGATTAACACCATTCTTAATTTAGTGTTCAATTTTACTGTATCTTTTGTAGTTTTTTTTGTCCTGTTTAAGAAATCTTTGCCCAAAGTCAGAAAGATATTGTCCTATTTTTGCTAGAAACTTTACCGCTTTATCTTTCTCATTTAGATCTGCAGTCCATCTGGAATTGATTTGTATATGGTGATATATGGAGGTGAGAATTCTTTTTTTTTCTGTGTGTAATGAAATAAGCTATGCATCTAGCATCATTTTTTGAGGTCATCTTTCCCTGTTACACTGCAGTACCACTTTTGCCATGCATCAAGTAACTATATATATATGCAAATCGGTTTCTAAACTCTCTATTCTGCTCCATTCTTCTATCTAATTTTGTGCCAACATCATACTATCTTAACTCTTGTAACTTTATAATATCTTGTTATCAGGCAGTCCATGTCCTCTGTCTTTGTCTTGATTATTCTTGGTCATTTCCATTTTCATAAAAACTTTAGAATAAGCATTTCAATTCCCACAAAAACACCTGCTGCAGTTTTTATTGAGACTGTTACAGAATTTATAGGTCAGTTTGGAAAAATCATTACAATAGTGTCTTACAAACTATCTGCGTGGCATATACCTCCATCTATTTAGGTCTTTTTAATGTCTCTTGGTGACTCTTTGTAGTTTACTATGCATTGATCTGACATAGATTTTGTTTGATTTTTCCTAGATATGTGCTATTTTATGGTATTTTAAATGTTAATTTTCTATGATTGTTTCTGACATATAAATACAGTTGTATATTTGATCTTATGGTATGACATTAATAATTCACTTATTAATTGCAATAGCTTGCTTACAGAGTCTTTTGGATTCTCTACATACACAATCTCATTTGTGAATAATGACAGTTTTATTTCTTTCTTTCCAGTCCTTACACCATTTTTTCCCTATTTTGTTGCATTGGCTAAGACTTTTGGTACAATGTTAAATGTGCATCTGTGTCTCATCCACAATCTTGGTGTGTACTAGGGCAAGAGCCTTTCAGTATCTTATTGTTAAACATGTTTCCTGTAGGCTTTTGATATATCCTCCTTATCAGACTAAACAATTTCTCCTCTCTTTCTAGTTTCCCATAAGTTTTATTATTTTTTTAGTCTTGAATGGATTTTATCAAACGTTGAGTGAGATAAAATATTAATTTTGCCTTGATTCTGTTGCTGCTAATTACATCCATTGATTTAAAAGTATTAAACCACTTTTGCATTTTTGAAATAAAATTAACTTATTTATGATATGGGCTACCCTGGTGGCTTAGGGGTAAAGAATCCACCTGCAGTGGATGTAATCCCTGGGTCTAAAAGATCCCCTGGAGAAGGAAATGGCAGTCTTCTTGCCTGGGAAATCCCATGGACAGAGGAGCCTGGTGGGCCACAGTCCATGGGGTCTCAAAGAGTTGGACATGACTTAGCAACTGAACACAACAATTTGGGATATGTTATCTTTTTAAATATAACACTGCATTTTATTTAGTAATATTAGGATTTTTCATTATAAAGAATTTTATATGTTGTGAGTATATGACCATGTCAATAAATATGGGTCTATTTTTATCAATTTTAATGACTGAATTTGTTCCCATATTTATGTACCATAATGAAAGTTGTTTACAAAATTTTGCCATCATAAACAGCACTGTGCTGAACACCCTTGATCATATATATGTTACTCAAAGTTTTCCAAAGTACTAAGTAGCACTGCCTTCCTGGTGTTATTTGAACTCAGCGGTAGCTTTATAAGTATCAATCATCAAGAGTTAGAACTCAGATTTCCTGCTTGCTTTCTATAGGTTTCCTAGATAGCAGAAGCTCCCTAAAGTATAATCTTGAGCTCTCTTGGCCCTGGCTAAAGATTGATATCTATTCAAAGGACAGAAGACCTGGGAAGTGAAAAATCTAAACACCTTAGTGTTAAAACATGGGAATATACTTTATGACACAATTGAATATGGTCTCAGAAAAACTCAAGTAAGTAATGACAAGACCAAGGCTAATGACCTTAGAGACACTGGATTCACATACCAATTACCAGCTATGTAATCTTAGGCAAATTAGTGCTTGCTGTAACCAGGAGTTTCTTCACCAATAAAAGAGAAATATATTAATAGTAGAGGATTGTTAAGATATTTACTTATTTATAAGAAGCTCATACTATAGCATTATTTTACAGAGTTGGCATTCAGTAAATATCAGTTCTTTTAGTTTCTCTTTAGTTGAGAGAATGTTTTAAAAAAGAAAAGAAATACTCTAGAAAGGATTTGCTAATTTTTCTTTGAAAAGGCTCAGGGAAAAAAATCTCTTTTCCAACAGGATCTCCCCTTAAATTTTAATACATGTAAATAAATAGAACACTTCTTACGCTTGAAAACTGCTTGGTGAAAAAACTATACTATTAATGGTATAATTTATTTTATATCATCATCAAAATGCCCATGTAAATGTTTTCTCTATATGGCTTTTTAACTTGTCCTGCAAGCCAGGGTGAAGTCCTAGTCCAGAGATGACTAATTAGGATCAGATTAGGTACTTCTCAGTTATGAAATAGTTGAGTCACACTCCCAGTCTACATCTTTTGATCTGAGGGTGGTGACATAAAATTTGCAGAAAGCACTTGGGGTATGATGCACTGGTTAATTATTTAAACTTACTGACACTTATGCCAGAGAAACCTGATCCTTAAGTCTGTGAGGCAATGACCAGGTTGTGTTTCCACTCTTGGTTCTAGTTTTATCCTCTGGAGCTATTACAAGAGTTAGTGGAAATCTTATTTATGTGACAGTCCTTCAACTATTTAAAGTCAGTGCTTGGGGGAGGGATAAATTAGCAATATTGGATTAACAGATACAAACTACTATACAAAAAATAGATAAGCAACAAGGAATTTATATTATAGGGAAATATATTCACTATCTTGTCACAACCTATAATGGAAAAGAATCACACACACACACACACATATATATATAGCTGAGAGCTTCCCAGGTGGTGTTAGTGGTAAAGAACCTACCCGCCAATACAGGAGATGTAAGAGATAAGGATTGAATCCCTGAGTCAGGAAGATCCCCTGGAGGACAGCATGGCAGCCCACTCCAGTATTCTTGCCTGGAGAGCCCCATGGACAGAGGAGCCTGGCAGGCTACAGTCCATAGGGCCACAAAGAATTGGGTCAGACAAGACTAAGGCGACTGAGCACACATGCATATAGAGCTGAATCAATTTGCTATATACCTGAAATTAACACAGTATTGTAAATCAACTATATTTCAATACAAGAGAAAAAAAGAAACCTATGAAACTCTGAATAAAGTATTACTTTAACTAACAATAATGTAAAAAATATAAAGTCAATGTTCATTTCTCAGTGCACTTTTCAATAAGGATTATTATATAAAACAGTTTATAGAAGAACAATAAATTTATAAAAGTACAAGTAGAATCAATTTTCAAGAAATAATTCATGATATCTGGTCCTACACGATGGGACATTTCCAACATTTACTAAATAATCCAAATCAATACTCCTGTAAAATAAGTAATTAGTTTTAAAAAATCATGATAAAGTTGAACTTTTGTTTATATCTTTTTATATAGTATCAACATTTGAATATCTGTACAATTTTAAAACTTCTTAATAAATGCTGACTTTTCAAAATGTTGAACTGACATTTCAGGGACAGGAAAGGAGAGGTTATAAATGTCCTTTTTCCTGTCTAAGTTATTTTTGTTACAGAGTAAAGAATAATTCCCTGGTGGCTCAGATGGTAGAGTCTGCCTGCAATGTGGGAGACCCAAGTTCGATCCCTGGGTCAGGAAGATCCCCTGGAGAAGGAAATGGCAACCCACTCCAGTATTCTTGCCTGGAAAATCCCATGGACAGAGGAGCCTGGCAGGTTACAGTCCATGGAGTTGCAAAGAGTTGGACACAACTGAGAAACTTGACTGCTGACAGCTGAAAGAACAGTCCAGGCTGTAAGAAAACTGCTGAAGTACCATTGATGCTGGAAATTACTCTTCGTTAAGCCAAAAATGTTGGCGCTCCCTAGGCGCCATTCGCTAGTGGTAAGGAACCCGCCTGACAATGCAGGAGACGTGAGAGATGCAGGTTCGATCCCTGGATCAGAAAGATACCCTGGAGGAGGGCACAGCAAGCCACTCCAGTATTCTTGCCTAGAGAATCCCATGGACAGAGGAGCTGAGTGGGCTATGGTCCATAGGGTCACAAAGAGTTGCACAAGGTGAAAATGTTAGAGCTCAAATTTAGTTCAGTTCAGTCGCTCAGTCATGTATGACTCTTCGCGACCCCATGGACCGTAGCACTCCAGGCTTCCTGTCCATCACCCACTGCCAGTTTACTCAAACTCATGTCCATTGAGTCGGTGATGCCATCCAACCATCTCATCCTCTGTCATCCCTTCTCCTCCCACCTTCAATCTTTCCCAGCATCAGAGTCTTTTCAAATGAGTCAGTTCTTTGCATCAGGTGGCCAAAGTATTGGAGTTTCACTATCAGTCCTTCCAATGAATACTCAGGATCAATCTCCATTAGGATGGACTGATTGGATCTCCTTGCTGTCCAGGGGACTCTCAAGAGTCTTCTCCAACACCACAGTTCAAAAGCATCAATTCTTCAGCACTCAGCTTTCTTTGTAGTCCAACTCTCACACTCCTACATGACTACTGGAAAAACCATAGCTTTGACTAGAGGCACCTTTGTTGGCAAAGTAATGTCTCTACTTTTTAATATGCTGTCTAGGTTGGTCATAACTTTTCTTCCCAGGAGCAAGCATCTTTTAATTTCATGGCTGCAGTGACCATCTGCAGTGATTTTGGAGCTCCCCAAAATAAAGTCTGTCACTATTTCCCTTGTTTCCACTTCATTGTTGCCATGAAGTGATGGGACCGGATGCCATGACATTAGAGCTAAAAATAGACCTTTAAAATCACTGGTTCAGCCCTCTCTCTTATTTTACTGATGAGGAAGCCTAGCCACAGGGAAAGAAAATGGATTTAAGGTTATTCAACCAGAGGTGGGACTGACTTTCCAATCTGAATTTAGTGCTATTTCTACCATTCTTTGCGGCTTTCTTTTGATGAGAAAAGTGCTGTTATGAAATCCCTAAGAATCTGAAGGTTTTTATATTTCAGTAAAGAAACGCTTAGCCAGACTTGACTTGTATGGTCTGGCTTTTGGCGACAAATATATGGTGGACACACTTTCTGGGAAACTTAATCAAGGAGATCATCCTATAAGTAACTTAGACTTCAAGATTCCTGGGTTAAGAACTGTAGGGAAGAACAGAGTATATGAACTTTCACATCACTAGTCAAGCTTGACTACAATGTTAACTCATGCATGCTGTCCTTTGCAAGGCTCCCCGGGGTATTAAAAAACCACTTACAGAGGTATTTGTTATTCTCCTTTTGCACCACCTTTGCAAATTCCTTAAACTCCTTTCTCTGCCCCACGTGGTTGTACCAGCAGTAGCTGTGTTCCCTTGTGACTCCAGCTTGTGCCTGGTGCTCCTCAACCCCCTCTGCAGATCCCAGCTCTCCCTGGCCTGAGGGGTAAGAGCTTCCCACTGTTGTTACTGTCACTGGGTACCTCACCATCCCTTCTTGGTTCCCTTAACCCTGTCTACACCTCTGATATAGACCTTTCATCACATTTTATTCAGAATTCAGACTGAATATATGTTACATTTCTTGCTGGAATCCCAACTGATACACAAACCTCTCTACCTCTTTTCCATAAAATACCTCAAATTGTAGTGAGGTTTTAGGTTGCATCCCTTAGGAAGATAAAAACAGGCACACTGTGACCCACACAGAGAGTTGACCCACACAGAGAGTTGGCCTCTCAAGAATCCTTTTGTAGAAATCACTAGCTATTCCTATTTGCTAGTGGCAGAAAATAAACATCAAATATTAACTTTATATAAATATTAATCAAAAAATCTGTAAACAACAGACAGCACCAGTTCTGCACATTTTAACAACAGGCTTCCATTTTAAGAGGGTTTGAATATAATGTAACAATTTAAATGTCTCATCAAAACTCTTTGCAGTACAATGCATCTGTGTAGCTACTTCCATCAAGAACCATTTTTAGACAGTAACCGGCAAAATGGTTTTTTTTTTTTTTAATGAAAAATAGCCATAATATTCCCCAAAGTGCTCCTGTTTCTCTAGGAACTTTGGAGTATCTATCTCCCACATGCTTTAGTCTCATGGAGAGATAGGGAGAGACCTGAGTATGAACCCAAAGTTAATCAAGGCCAAAGAGAGAGTAATTTGCTTTTTCTGGAAATAAGGAACTTAATATAGCTATTTTGCCACGAGAGCTAAGGCAACAATTACACACATGCATACAAACACACACATTCATCAAGTTCTATTAAGGATTTTCTACACACTTCTTCTCCACTTTGAAGCTTTTTTTTTTTTTTTAGTGACATGTCTCAACAAAAGCCCTTGTCACACAATCATGGACTTTCTGATTTGGATATTGTGGAGACCAGTCCTCTAATTAATTCATAGATACCCTCCACAAATCACTCCTGACACCCTCAACACCTTGTAATTGCTTCAAATCTTCCTCATAGGCTTTCTTCCAAAGCACTGTAACAGTTTCTTAACCCATAAAGTCACTTTCCTGAGTTTAAAAAACAAAAAGACAAAAACCCCTTCAATACAGGGTCAGCCTGAACTAATACTACAGATACATTCCTGAGTATATTCAAATGCCAGGGAATTAATACCTTCATTCATTGAACAAATATTTATATTCAGTATTTTATATATAAGGCAATGTTCTAGGCATTGAAGACACAGCACAGTTAATAACACAGACAACAATCCTTGCCCTCACAGAACTTATATTCTAGGTGGGGGACGACTGGCATAAAACAAAATGAATAAGCTATATCAGTTATTAGAATGTGATGAGTGCTAGGAAGATACATAGAGCAGGGGAGAGTCAGAGGGAAAGCCAAGAGGAGATAAAATTACAAGACAGAATGAACCTGGTAGGTATCTCGGTGTTCTAAGTAAAGAGAATAGTAGATGCAAAGATTCTAAAGCGAAGTTATTCCTGGGGAATCCAAAGAAAAGCATAGAGCAGTGGTCCCCAAAGTTTTTGGCACCAGGGCCCAGTTTTGTGGAAGATAGTTTTTCCATGAACCTGGGGGTGTGGGGGATGGTTTCAGGATGACTCAAGTGCATTCTATTATTGTTATATCAGCTCCACCTCAGATCATCAGAGATAGATCCTGGAGGTTGGGGATCTCTGGCACAGAGTCCAGTGTGGCTGGGCAAAGTGAACAAAGGAAGGGAGTAGGAGAGATACAATTAAAGAAGTAGTGAAGTTGGAAGACATATAAGGCATTGTAGACCATTGTAAGGACTTTGACTTTCACTCTAGATGAGATAAGAAGCTACTAGAGGGTTGTGAGAAGTGACATGGTCTGATTTAATGTTTTAAAAAGATCACTCAGGAAGTTGTGTGGAGAACAAGCTATATTGTACTATATTAGTTAAAAGATTATATAATAACTCAGCCAAGAGACAGTGGAGCAGGGAGGCAGCAGTAGAAGCAGTGAGAAGTAGTCAGATTCTGGATGCATTTTTAAGAGAAGAGTCGATATGATTTCTAACAGATTGGCTGTGAAATGTTTAGTGAAAGAAATAGGTCAAAGCTTCATGACTAGAAAAATGGAGCTGCTATTAATCGAGATGAGAAAAATTGTGGGAGGAGCAAGACTAGCAGAGGTAGGAATGGAAGATCATGAATTTGGTTTTTGATATGTTGACTCTGAGATGCCTACTGTATATCTAAATGGAGGTCTTGAGTAGGCCGTTGGATATATTTGGGGTTGGAGTTTTGTGGAGAGATCTGGGACTGAGATAAACTTAGAAGCTAGCAACAGATAAATGAAGTTTAAAGTTATGATAAGGGATTAGACCACCAAGAAAGTGAGAACAGAGGAGATAAAAGTTATGAGGACAGAGCCACTGAAAAGTAGAGTATCACTTCAATGTTGAAAGACAGGATAGATGGGAAAGAACCAATAAGAAAAATGAAGTAGAAGCAACTTTTACAGGGAAATAATACCAGAAAAGGGTGGTGTTCTGGAAGCCAATGTAAAGAGTATTCCAAGGAAAGGTAGTGATCAACTGATCAATGCTGCTGATAGCCAAGTGAGATGACAGATAAAAAATGACTATTGCTTTTTAACTGTGGAAGTCATTGATGTTCTAATGAGAATAATTTCAGTTCATGGTGGCAACAAAAACCTGATTAGAGTTGGTTTATAAGAGGATGAGATCAGAAGAAATGGAAATAATGAATATTGTCAACTCTTTCCAAGACTGGAACTGACTCATTGGAAAAGACCCTGATGCTGGGAAAGATTGAAGGCAAAAGGTGAAGGGGGTGGCAGAGGAGGAGATGGTTGGGTGGCATCACCAACTCAATGAACATGAGTTTGAACCAACTCCGGGAGATAGTAGAGAACAGAGGTGCCTGGCGTTCTGCAGTCCATTGGGTCACAAAGAGTCAGACATAACTTAGACATAACTTAGGACTGAACAACAACAACAACAACAACATATAATACCTTGCTGTGCTTAGTCGCTCAGTCGTGTCCAACTTTTTGCAATCCCATGGACTGGAGCCTGCCAGGCTCCTCTGTCCATGAGATTCTCTAAGCAGGAATACTGGAGTGGGTTGCCACTTTCTTCTCCAGGGTTTCTTCTCAACCAAGGGCTCAAACCCAGGTCTCCCACATTGCAGGCAGATTCTTTACTATCTGAGCCACCAGGGATACCTTGAGAAACTACTATTAAAAAGCTATACTTATACAAAGATGAAACAATAGATACAACAATCCATAGGAAGATGGGGAAAAAACAGAGAAATGAAAACAAAGAGAAAAAACAGATAACAGAAAATAAAATGGCATATTGAAATCTTATCAAATCAATAATTGCATACAATGTAAAGACTAATGACACCAATTAGAAGACAAAGATTGGTAAAGTGGATTTAAAAAGAGAACCAAATTTTATGCTGTTTATGAGAAACTCATTTCAAAGACAACATCATATGTGGGTTTAAATGAAAAGGATAGAAAAAGATATCTTACAAACATTAATCAAAGAAGCAGGATTGGTTATAATATCAAGGTAGAGTGTACTTAGGGGGCTTTCCAGATGATGCAGTGGTGAAGAATCCACCTGCCCAATGCAGGAGATTCAGGTTTGATCTCTGGGTTGGGAAGATCCCCTGGAGAAAGAAATGGCAACCGACTTCAGTATTCTTTTTTTTTTTTTTTTCGACTTCAGTATTCTTGCCTGGAAAATCCCAAGGACAGAGGAGCCTGGTTGGCTACAGTTCATGGGGTCGCAAAGAATCAGACACAACTGAGCATGCACACACATGGGCACCAAGTGGCATTAAGTAGTACAAAGATCAGTTGATGTAACAAAGTTGCCTTGAGCAGTTACTATGCGTTGACCATTGTGCTAAACTGAGAGGCATACAACACTGAATAAGACAAAGGTCCAGGCCCTCAAGCCCTGTTGTTGTTCAGTCACCCAGTTGTGTCCAACTCTTTGTGACTCCATGTACTGCAGCATGCTAGACCTCCCTATCCCTGACCATCTCCCAAAGTATGCCCAAGTTCATATCCATTGCCCTCAAGCCCTCAAAAATTGTAAAGCAGAAAGTAGTAGAAAAATCCTAGTAGTTTCCACTGTCTCTTTGACCTTGTCTCCTACCTTTCTTCTCCTTTATCATTTCAATCCAGCCCACTGGGATGGCCTGCTCAACTTCTGGGTCTTTGTTGTTTCTTATGCCTACAATTTTCATCCCTCAGATATCTCTGTGGTTCATTCCCTCACCTTTTTTATAACTTTCCTCAAATATTGCCTTACCCAAAAGGCTATCTATAATCAACTGATGCAAAGTAATATCCATCACTCATAATATCCATACTCTGCTTTTTCTCCACCACATTTAACATTTTATGAAATTTTATTCAGATGCTTGTTTAATTGTTTATTATGTATCTCCTCCAACAGAGAATGTAAATATCAAATAGATACTTGGTCTGTTTTGTTTATTACTGTATCACCAGCATAAGCAACTGTGCCTAGCACATAGTAGGCGATCAATGTTTGTTTAATGAATGGTAATGCATGGGCGTGCTTAGTCTCTCAGTCGTATCTGACTCTCAGCAACCCCATGGATTGTAGCCCACCAGGCTCTTCTGTCCATGGGATTTCCCAGGCAAGAATACTGGAGTGGGTTGCCATTTCCTTCTCCAGGGGATGGATATTCCTGACCCAGGGGTGGAACCCGCATCTCCTGTATCTCCTGCATTGCAGGTGGATTCTTTACCCATTGAGCTGATACTGTCAGTTTTTTTCTAGGAACTATGCTAGGCAATCTAAACATATGAACTCATTTAATTTAATCTTCACTACAATCCTATGATGTAGGTAGTATTCTCATTTTTTAGATGAAGAAACTGAAACTCAAGGATTAACTGAGTGTGGTAGGCAAAATAATGTCTCCCTTCTGAAGATGTTCATATCCTAATCTCTGCTATCTGTGAATGTATTATGTTACATGGCAAGGAGGTATTAAGGATTACAGATGGAATTATGTTGTTAAGAAACCTAATTTTGCCTTAAAATAGGGAGATATCTGGGTGGCTCCAATGTAATCAAGAGGGTCCTTAAAAGTGGAAGAGAGAAGCAGAATAAAAGGTCAAAGTGATATGTGAGAAGGACTCAACTTGCCATTGTTGGTTTTGCAGATGGAGGAAGGGGGCATAAACTAAGAAATATGGGCAGCTGGAAGGGAAATGGCACAGATCCTACACCGCAGCCTACAGAAAGGAACAAAGCCCCACTCACATCTTAATCTTAGCTCAAGGACACTGATATCATACTTCTGTGTCCCAGAACTGTATAACAATATCTTTGTATTTTATTATGCCACTAAAGTGAAAGTGAATGTAAGTGAAAGTTGCTCAGTCGTGTCCAACTGTTTGCAACCCCATGGACTAGAATTCTCCAGGCCAGAATACAGGAGTGGGTAGCCATTCCTTTCTCCAGGGGATCACCCCAACCCAGGGATCAAACCCAGGTCTCCTGCATTGCAGGCAGATTCTTTATCAGCTGAGCCACAAGGGAAGCCCATTAAGCCATTAAATTAGTGGAAATTTGTTACTGCAGGAACAGAAAACAAATATACTAAGTTACTTAAAATCAACTAGTTTGTGATAAAGACGTATTTTAAACCCAGCTCTATTTGACTCATATATTTTACATTCTTTCAAATAACACAAAATGCTATGAGAGCTCAGTGAAAATAGATCACTTACAACCAGGGAATGAATATAGATTTCATGATAAAGTTAGAATTTGAACTGGGCCAGAGTGGTGGAAATAGATCAATATGATGACAGTACTTTATGAATTAAAAACTGGGAATATGGTAGAGACATTTGAAATAAGCCTATTACAGAAAATCAGGGCTATGCAGCTGCTAAAATCATAATAAAGACTACTTTATAAAAAAAATTGAACTGGGCCTTGAAGGATTGGTAGGGCTTAAAATGATGAATATATCAAAACAGACCAATGTCCTTTAATCAATAAATGAATAAACAACTGTTGTATACTCATACAATGGAATACAACCCAGAAATAAAAGAAGAAGCAATTACTGGACTTACAATAATATATTGTAATGTATTGTAAAGACACTTTTTTGAGGGAAAGAAACCAGACAAAACATGGTATACACCATGTGGTTTCAATTATATGAAGTCTAACAATAGGCAAAACTAATATATATTGTTAGAAATCCAGAAGTAGTTTCAGAGTTGGGGAAGGGAACTAATTGCAGAGGGGCACAAAAGAACTTTCTGGAGTGATAAAAATGTTCTTATTTTGTGTGGCAGTAATATGGATATCTAGAATTTTCAAAATGGATAAAATTAAATACTTAAAATTTCTTCATTTTATTGTACATTAATTATATCTTTTAAAATATTTTTCAAAGTGAAAGCACGACCAATAGCTGAGAAGCTAGATATGTGGGTCAAATTTAGGAAACAAAAATTAGTGCAGTTGGCTGAAAGAAGTTCTCAATCCCAGGTGCATGTTAGAATCACCTGGAGAGTTTTTACAAGTATAGATGCCTATGCCAATCCAGAGATTCCAATTTAATCTGTTTGTGGTGAGCCCCAAACATCAGTATTTTTATAAGCTCCCCAGACAGTTCTTACATGAAGTCAGATTTGAGAAGCAGGGACTGAGAGCATGGATGATGTAAATAGACAAATTGTGTATGTCCTGGGATACATGCTAAGGAGTTTTAGTTTGCTTAGATGGAGATACAGATATACTGAAGCTTTTTAGACAGGAGGGAGCAAATAATTAGAGCTGCCCATTAGGAATATTCCTCTCATACTTGTGTCCTCTGGATAGTAGACCTAGAGGTGGAGAGTTGAATTATAAGGCTGGCCCAGTGATCAAGGCAAGAGATAATATGAGACAGAAACAAATTGGTTGCTTTGGGAATGAAAGAAGAGCAGATGAATTTTTTTAGCCATTCAGCTAGTGAATTATTTATTTATCTAAAGAGATGGATGAATAGATTAGATAGATGAATACATTCATTTGTGCAGATAATCAATATGAATTTATTGAGCATTAATCTGTCAGCCTCTAGAAATAAAGTGGAGAAAAAGTCACGCCCTGCCCTCCTCGGACTTACATTCTAATGAAAGGCACTAACATTTTAAATGTCAGAGGTATTTTGGTTATATGAGGGAGAGATCAAGAGTGGAAGAGAAAATTTAAGGAAGATTATGGACCTAAATCAGAGAAGGCAATGGCAACCCACTCCAGTACTCTTGCCTGGAAAACCCCATGGACGGAGGAGCCTGGTAGGCTGCAGTCCATGGGGTCGCTAAGAGTTGGACACGACTGAGCGACTTCACTTTCACTTTTCACTTTCATGCACTGGAGAAGGAAATGGCAACCCACTCCAGTGTTCTTGCCTAGAGAATCCCAGGGACGGGGGAGCTTGGTGGGCTGCCGTCAATGGGGTCGCACAGAGTCGGTCACAACTGAAGCAACTTAGCAGCAGCAGCAGCATGGACCTAAATAAGGAAGTCAATAGGAGGAAAAACTCTTCAGATAAAGAAGGAAAGGAAAAGATGTTTATTTTGTCTTGTTTTTACTTGTTTGTGGGGTCTGTGGTATATCTAGATAGGAATCACTGCTAGATAATAGAAGATTTGGAGTTAGCTAGGATAGTGACATGGATGTTAGAGTTACTCAAAGCCATGATTGTGGTTAATAATTGTGAAAGTATAAGGAAGGAAGAGGAAA